>NW_003852469.1:8496665-8583895 GCF_000181295.1 Otolemur garnettii | reverse complement strand
CTCCAACTCCTGGGCTCAAGTGAGTCTCCTGCCTCAGCCTCCCAAGTAGCTGGGACTACAGGCGCCCACCACAATGCCCAGCTATTTTTTGGTTGCAGCCGTCATTGCTGTTTGGTGGGCCTGGGCTGGATTTGAACTCGCCACCTTAGTTGTATGTGGCTGGCACCTTAGCCACTTGAGCCATAGGCGCCGAGCCAGCTTATTTTCTTTATAGCAACACAAACAGACTAAGGGCAGATACACGCTAAAACATATACACCAGCTAGAATTCACCTTGTCCTGACATGGTGACCCTCCAGGGTATCTCTCCCTAACCCCGTTTCCGTTGCCCCTCCCCATGTTTTGCCCCAAGCAAATAATCCCAGTCTATTCATTCACACCCTCATAGATTCATTTGCTTGTCCAACATTTTCCTAGCTCCTTCCGTGTTCAAAGAACTGGCTCTGAGGGGCTCCAAGGAGACTCCCAAGGAGAGAGAGCCCTGATGCCTGCTGGTCCCCCTCCTGGCCAGCGTCCTGCACTCCCCAGCAGCCTGGAGCCTCGGGTCCCCCCTTGCTCTTGGTTTTTAGCCACAACTTCCTGAACTGAAGAAGTCAAACTCTTTCATAGGAAAAGTTTTAGAGACCTTTTCCTTATAGAAAGGGTAGAAGCAAGATTCCTAAAACCGTCAGTCTTGTGTTTCAATTAGGAAAATAAAACTTAAGATTGGCTACAGATTGCTGGGCCCCAAGAATCCCGTACAGGCAGAGAAATTGTCTGCAGGGCCTGTGCCAGGGTGATTGGCCCGTGGGCCCCTGGTAGGAGGTCAGGCCTGGCCAGCACTGACTCATCAGAAGGACTTTCTAAGAAAGGGAGCAGGCCAGGGATCCACTGGGAAAACGTGCTGTTTTCCATGTGTCTGGTCTGAGAACTCCCTCCCCTGAGCCTGCTAAGTAAGGGAGTTCCCCAGCTCCCGCTGTCCAGCACTGCATCAAACACCACACAAACTGCAGTAAAATGAGGCTCATTCTTGCTGGAGGGAGCCTGGATACTGATGACCACAGAGAAAAGCCACAGGTACAGGGAGACGAGCCCTCTGAGAAAAAAGAAATCTCCTTGTTTCTGAATCTCTGAGTGTGAAAATAGAGATCATTTAAAAGTACGAACATAGCTGTGTTAAGACAAATCTAGAATTTGCTTGCCATGTCTGAAGCTTTCACATGTTTGAGACCATCCAGCCTCACCACACCTCCCTGAAAGTAGATATCATGGCCCTCATTTTCCCCAGGAGGACACTGAGGCTCCAAGGCGCTCTCCACATTGGCAGGACTGGGGTTGGTACCCATGTCTGTCTCACTGAAGGCTCAGGCTTTCCCCATCAAAGCGGCCCCCTCCTCTGCCACAGGGCAACAGCCCCACCTTCTGTTCAGGCAGGAGGGGAGAGGGTGTGGCCCCCTCCGTAGGACTCCAGCAGTGCCACAGCCTGAGAAGTTTCTCCGAAGCTTGCCTGCACAGTCCCACCTTTGATGGTTTGAATCGTAAATATGTTACCTGCTCAGTCTCTTCCCATGCGCCTACTGCTTCTCAGTCCACGGAGCATTCAACTCCCACCATCCAAAAATAATAAAAGCACAAGTTTTCCATACCCCTGCTTCCTCCCATCCCCCATTTATAGTCAGTCTTCTTTTTAATGCTCCAGCTCTTTGGAAAAGTGAAATCATCGTAGCACCACTGAATCTTCCTGTCACCCTTTCCCCAGCTCCCACATCTTTAAAACGACCTTTCCTAAGGAACCTGGTGGCTCCTAACTGTCACCTCTAATGTTATCTGTCTAGTCTTCTTCTTACCTGACCTTTCTCTGGCCTTCATCTCTCCCGACCACCACGCCCTTGAACTGTCTTCCTGCTCAGCTTTGGGCAAACTCTAGTTTTTCCTGATTTATTTATGCTGCTCTGATTATTTCTCCATTTTATTTTACCTGCATGTTGGAGTAATCTCTAATTTAAAAATCAATACCTTCAGCTTGGCGCCTGTGGCTCAAGTGGCTAAGGTGCCAGCCACATATACCTAAGTTGGCGGATTCAAATCCAGCCTGGGCCTGCCAAATAACAATGATGGCTGCAACCAAAAAACAGCTGGGTGTTGTGGCAGGTGCCTGTGGTCCCAGCTACCTGGGAGGCTGAGGCAGGAGACTTGGTTGAGCCCAGGAGTTGGAGCTGTGATGCCATGGCACTCTACCCAGGGACAGCTTGAGGCTCTGTCTCAAAAATAAATAAATAAAATCAACTTCTTCTTCTGTTCCTTTTTCATCTCCCTCTTGGCCAAAAGCATCTGCCTAGAAACCATCACACAAGCTGGAGGCATGAAACCATGTGTTTTGACACCTCCCTCTATTCCTTGCTCTCTTCATTCATTTTTACAAAGTCTTGTAAATTCCACCTTTTAAAATTCATCCTGTCTCCTCTATTCTTTCTGGTTGTATTCCCTTTAGGGTCACCTTTTAGGGTGACTCTTAGCTGGTCTTCCTTCATAATATTTCCCCAATGTCCACATGGCTGTCAAAGAGATCATTTAAAAGTACAAACATAGCCACATTAAGACATGAATTAAAACCCTTACTAAACTGTAGGTCTGAACGCACCAGCCTGGTGGTTAAGCCTATAAAAAAATCCTACTATGCTGTGTTAGACCAGCCTCTAGCCACCACTGCCACAGTCACCCACCAGCTCACTCCTCCCTTTAGGAGAAACACACTCTTGTCCATGCCTCAAGGTTAGCTCATATGTCACCTCCCTGGACCCAGTTTCTCTTCTACCCTCATCCCCTGAGAATGGCCAACACTTGACTCCTCCACCCATGGAGCCTCAACCCCAGGCCCCTTCTTTCATACTGAGGTGCTGGACAGGCAGAAGCCAGGCTGTATATGATTTTCTTTCATTAATACAGCAACTAATACAATATAGGTGCTCACTAAATGATAATGATGAGCATAAAAATATATGTATGAGTGATCTAGTGCTTCAAATAGTTCCTTCAAGAACTTTCAGAAAGGAGGAAGGGAGAGAGATGGTGCTGGATACAGAGGAAGCAGATGTGATGAGCACAGTGGCATAAGCTAGCTTACTGGGTCACCAGCCAGAGTGAAACCAAAGGATCAGGTTGGTTATTGGCAAGGAGCTGCTGTGGGGACCCCAAGTTAGGTTGAGAAAGCCCCAATGAGCCCTGCAGGTGTGAGGGCTGCACGGGGCCTCTGGGTGCAGATAGCAAAGTGAGTAGAACAACCACTTTGCAATTTTCCCTTGAGTCTTTTTGTAAAGCAATCTTGTTCTATACTTATTTAAAAAAACAAACAAACAAACAAAAAAAAACCTCCCTGAACTTGGGAAAGCTCCAGGCGTCCAAGGACAGGAGTCAGGTTCCAATGGCGTGATAAGGGCGCCTCCTGGTGGATCTGTGTGAAATGAATAAAGAATATTAATTTTCTTCCTCATCCATTTTCTCTACTTTCTCTCTATACAGGGTGTCCCAAAGGTAGTCATACATAGGAAAAATTAATAAATTCATATTATATTTTTATTTTTATATATGAAAACCTAAAGAATCATTTTGTAAATACAGTAGAACCTCCATAAAGAAACACTTCTCCTTAAACTGACCTAATTTTCCTCAACCAGGCATGTACCACATGCATGTATCAGGACAGTAGGCCTAGCTCCTTGTGTTGGCTACATCTGTATGCTGACCGGTTTGTTATGGTGCCTTGGGTGGTCATCTTAGAGGTCTTCCTGTATTTTATAAAATTTTATAATGGATATTTTGCAAATAAAGGTGCATTTAGCAAGTAGCTGGATATCTACTTTTGTATCTATATTGGCTTTATGTGCTACCAGAACAAATTGTAACAAACTTAGAGGCTTGAGACAGCACACACTTATTATCTTATTGTTTTGTAGTTTAGGGGTTAAAAATAAGTTTCGTTGGACTAAAATCAAGGAGTGGGCAAGTGTGTGTTTCTTCTGGAGGCTGTGGGCTCCAGGGGTAAATCATTTACTGACCTTTTCCTGCATGTAGGCCCCATCCACGTGCCTCATCTCATGGTCCCTTCCTCCATATTCAAACACAGCAACGTCCAATCTTTCTGACCCTCTGTGCTCACATTGCCCTGTGCCTCTGACCTCAGCTGAGGAATTTTCTCAGATTTTTTGAAGGATTCATTTGGTTAGATTTGGCCTATCCCAAAATAATCCATGATAATCTTCTCATCTGGACAGTTTTAAACTTAATCACATCTGCAATATCACAGAGGTATTATATGCACAGAAACTGGGATGTGGACAGTTGTGATAAGACATTTTCCTACCATTCTGCCATCATTGTTTGCAATATTCCAAGTGCTGGAGTACAGCGTGAACAAGATAACCTGTATCCTGTGGACCTCTCACTCTGCTGAGGGAAAAAGATCCATAGGAAGCCATGGCATCTGGCACTTGGTACCACTCAAGTATGTGGCAATGCTGAGGAGAGGTCATTAGCTCTGCCTGGAGAGATCAGAGACAGGGTCTCAGGGAGGGTGCACCTTCAGCTGGGAGATGAACGAGGAAGGTGGCTGTGGCTTGACTGTCTCCTCCTAAACTCATGTGGAAACTTCATCCCTAAAGTGGCTGTACTGATAAGTGGAGGCTTGAACAGGTGGCGAGATTGTAAGGGCTTTATGCATAGATTAGCCCACCCATGGACTGCTGAGTTATTGTGGGAGGGGAACTGGTGGCTTTATTACAAAGAGGAAGAGAGACCTGAGCTGGCCCCTCTCTCTGCACTGCCCCCTCAGCACAAGATGCCCCAAGCCAGCTCAGGACTCAGTAGAGTCCCCGCCAGCCAGAAGGCTGGGGTAACCCTGGCACCTCAGACTTCCCAGCCCCAGAACTGCAAGAAATAAATTCTTTTTCTTTAAGGAATCATAAAGTGGAAATTAAATCGTAAATGATTTTGAAGCCACGCCTTTTTCCACTTTACAACTGAATTTTCCACTTTACAATTAAAAGGTAATTTAATTTTCTTTAAATTACCCAGTTTCATATGCTCTAAGCAACAGAAAACAGACTAATACAATGCCGTAGCTATGACTAAGGCCTACCCTACTCACTGTTCACTATTCTCCTATGTGGCTTCGGGAAGGAAGGGCCGCCATATTACAAGGGGGGGGGGGACCTGAGTGTATACAGAAAGGGGTGGCTCCCAGGAGGGATGGAAGCCATGTAAAACGTAGGCTTAAATTTTGTTAAATGACTTTTATCCTCAGGAAACTTTGTTCAAATGCTGCAGTACACTCAATGTCCAATAAATAAAACAAATGAAAATAATGGTTCCCCTTGGGATTAACTGACTGGGGAGAGTGTGAAGAAGGTTTTCTTTGGGGGGAGAGGGTGCTGGAAACAAGAAGACCTCAGAGACCATCTCAGGCAGTGGTTCCTAACTTTTTGTCTTTGCCCTTTAAACAACATAATCCTTTTTTAAAGCAAGACGTGTGGAGGAAGGGTAACCCCAGACTCCCACCCATCTCCACGGACTGTCCAGAGTTCTGAGGACACAGGTGAGAATGTCTGATCTAGACCAACCACAGATGTTAACTCCGGCCCAGAGAGTGACCACAGCTAATTCGGGGAGGGTGAAAGCAGGACCACCTGTTCCTTTCCTGCTTCCTCGCACTGAGACTTGGGGCGAATTGACAAGAAAGGAAGGAGTGTGTTATGGTCCCTGCAGCTCTGTGGGCTATGGAAACGGCGTAAAGAACTTAATTCCAGGCGTCGTTGTTAAATGACCTTTGGTGGCAATCCGTGCCCGTCAGATACCCCCAGGTAGAGATTACTGAAATCTCTACATCCTCCTAATGTGAGTTCCAGAGAAGTTCAAAAGCCCCACCACCCCGAAAGGGTGGGGGCTGGACGCCCCCGGGACGGAACCACGCCCCAGCTGTGCGGGGACTGGCGCGCCCCCTGCCGGCCGCGTCGCCATCGCGCACCCGGGCTTTCCCGGAACAAGGAGGTCGCTGCAGGTGTAAAGGGTTAGCGTCCTGGTAGCACAAAGCTTCAAGCTACGTCTAGACATTCCCAGGAAATTGTCAGGCAGGGCTCCCTCACCTTAATTTGCTGCCAAGTGCACAGATTTTTCCTATTCCTCCCAGACCACACTGAGGTTCTCTGTTCTATGTTCTGTGGGCTCCATCTGCGTCCTGCACTCTGGGATAAAGTCACCAGCAGAAAGGTTGTCCCTGCGGCTCCCCCTGCAAAAACTAGCATTGGTAACCAGCATTTCTGGTCTTTGCAGTTACAAGCACAGATCCCTCCCTCATCTGGTTCTTGAAGCAGTTCTGGGGCAGGAGGGTTGTTTTGATTACCAAGACTTAACATTCAGAGAGGGGAAGACTCCTGCCTAGGGTCTCCCAGGGCAAGGGTAATCCAGACCAGGCCTTTGAAGCCATGCCTTTTTCCATAATGCAGTATTTTAGAAAATGAACAGGCCATAAAGTGATCAGTCTTGAGGTCTTTAATACCCACAAAGTGTGCTCAATGCTTTTAATGAATAATCTCTGATCCTTACACCTTTAAGTGATCTTCCACGCCCCGGCATGAAACACCATTTCCAGACTGACCAACGTTGAAAACTGAAGTTTCATAATGGGACAAAAGCGATGAGAAGCAATTTAAATCGAGTGTAAGATAACATTCCATATCACATTTACAGGATAACTATCTCATAAACAGAGCTACTCAGTGAGGCATTTATTTAAATGTAGATTTTTCTTTAATTCAGTCCTACACTACAGTGGGCTCTTCTGGCACCTGGCTGTCATGGAGCACAGGTGGCATGTTCTCTATTTCTCCACATAGGAGAAGAAATGAAGAGGCTATCTCCAAATAGCCTCTTAGTGATGCTATTTGCAATGCCTCTTTTGTTTCTGGAGAGGGAGGCTAAGACCAAGGCATGGTGCCATCATGAACTTGATCTTTCATCTGATGTGGTAGAAACTTCCTAGAGATTTCCCAGCCAAAGCTCTGCGTCTCCCTTTGACTGCTGAAAACTGATTTGGGAGGTGCATGAATAATGTCAAAAGATAACCCAAAGTAGACAGATTTGCAGGTCAGTAAAATATTCCACGGGCCCATCTGAGGAACTCTGGCTAATCCAGTTGCTCAGAGCTTCTCTGCACAGACCCTAATAAAAGAGGACAGCAGACACATGGAATCCTAGAGTGGCAGGACTGGGGAGGACCAACCTCTTTGTTTCATAGACAAAACACCCAAACCCAGATTAGTGAAACGGCAGTGAGGAACCATGAGCAGTGAAATCCTTCTCCAAGTTCCATCAATCAAGATCTCCCAAGGTCAAGTGTCACAGAAATTTCTGAAGAGGACAAGAGAAGTATGTAACACAGAAGTACCCCAGAGAAACACATGGTCTGGGTTGGGGGGACACTGTTCATATGCTAAATTGTAAGAATGAGTGAAGGTTGCATATGTGACTACCCATGTCAGTGACTCTGGGGTGCTTTCTTGACCCTACCAGCCAATTCTCTAACTTTCCAACACATTTGGGTGTCCAGCAATTCAATTTCTTTCTGACACTAATCACCCAGACCCCACAAGTTAAGAGCTCTGGCATATAAGACTGTCCCTGCCTTACACACCAGTCACAAGTCCTGAGCCACCCACACTTCTGACTGACCATAAAGTAGGGGTTCCCACAGCCCCTTCATAAGTTTGATCATTTGCTAGAATAGCTAACAGAACTCAGGTAAATGCTTTACTTACTTTCACAGGTTTGGTTATAAAGGATATAACTCAGAAATGGCCCAATGGAGGGAATGCACAGGGCATGGTGTGGGATAGGTGGGGGTGGGGATGTCCATGTCCTCTCTGGGTGCACCACCCTTGGCATGTTCACAGAACCTTGAAGTGCTCACCAGCCTAGAAGCTCTCTCATTGTGGAGGGGCTTTCATGGAGGTTTCATTGGGAAGCCATAATTGATTAATCATTGGCCATTGTTGATTGGATTCAATCTCCAGCTCTTCTCCCATCCCAGGAGCTGAAAGTTTCAAGCTTATCAGAACATGGCCTTTCAGACAACCAGCCCCATCCTAAAGCTATCTAGAGCCCTGACGAAACTCACCTGGTTAGGATGAAAGATGCTGTTATCACTCTTATCACTTAAAGTTCCAAAGATTTGGAGCTCTGTGCCAGAAGACGGGGATGAACAAATATCTTTCTATGCTACCACAGTGACACAGCCATGAAGGCCACAAGATTTCAGAGACGCAGGAGGGTCCTTATAGAGGTTTGAGTGGGGCAGGGGAAGGCTCTCCCCCACTGACCTTAGATAAAAGGCAACTTCAGCACCCAAGGGAGCTCTTTACCTCACCAGAACTGTCTGGGTCATGAATCCAGAGGTCACCTGAACATGTGTATATAAACCATAACCACCTCTGTGCACTCCTGCGTTTGAAAGTGCCTAGCAAGGTAAATGTTTATATTGGTATTTTTAGTTTTTAATTTTTTCTTTAAAAATTCTCTTACAGAGTTGCCTAGTACAAGCCAGGTGGTAGGCAGTTCTTGTTGTGCTGAAGTCAGCCATTGTCCCTTGGAGTCATTAACACATCCACTATACTAGTTTGCAGGAACAAAACACAGTCCAGAGAAAACAGAGTCCTCACCCACTTCCTTAGCCAGAAGATGCTAAGAAGCAAGGTGGAGTGAGAGGCTACTGCCCTTGACTCAGGTAGGCAGAAATTGCAAGGGAAGATAAGGATGGAGGGGAAAGGGGAAAAGGGAGGGAAAAATGCAGAAAATAAATGACTTTGTAAGTCTGGTTAAGCCCCAGAATGATAGACAGGAAATGCTCAATCAACCTCATCAAGTCTCAAGTCTCAGCGTTTGGTCAGATTCAGCTCACGGTGCAGCGTCTAAGCAATTTAGTGTGGGCTCTGCTGCCCTCTTCTGGAAATAAGGGGAATTGACTTTCACTTGTGGGCGTGCAAATCAGTCACAAATACTAGAAATCTGAGGCCAGTTTCAGCCTGAGAGCTGAGTCAGAATTCGGTAGGTGGATCAGGAGGAAGGACAAGCTGGGTAGGAGATAAAGATAAGATAGCATGTTTCTTAAAAAAAATAAAATAAAGGTTTCTGCAGTCCATTTAAACCAGTAATAATTCACTGCTTTGGGAAAGAGCCCTATATAGTTTAAGACCTCAGGTTTTAGAGTGAGACCAACCTGAGTTCAAATCTGGACTGTCCTGTTTGTTATGTGAGTAGATGACTATGTGTGTTCAGGCTGCTTATTTAACCTGTCAGGCTCAGTTATCTCATCTGTGAAATGGACACCAAAGTGCCTAATCCAGGGGAATGAAGTGAGAGGACTTGTTTCAGAGAAGCACCAAGTCACATACTTCCCTTTAAGAAATGTATTTGGGGCGGTGCCTATGGCTCAAAGGAGTAGGGGGCCGCCCCGTATGCCAGAGGTGGCGGGTTCAAACCCAGCCCTGGCCAAAAACTGAAAAAAAAAAAAGAAAGAAAAAAAAGAAAGAAATGTATTTGGAGAAAATTATACAACACTTACCAAGAGTATTTTCAAAGTCTTAATAAATTATATCCCTTTATTTCCCCTTATTTGTGTCTTTGCACACTGTTCAAACAGTGTTAAATGGCAATCAGGGATGAATTTCTCTTAAAAAAAATTGGAAGAATTTTTAAATTATTTTTTGAGACAGAGTCTCATTCTGTTGCCCTAAGTAAAGTGCCGTGGTGTCATAGCTCACTCAATTTCAGACTCTTGGGCTCAAGTGATCCTCATGCCTCAACCTCCTTCCTAGCTGGGACTACAGTTACCTGCCATCATGGCTGGCTATGTTTTCTGTTTTTAGTAGAAACAGGGTCTCACTCTTGCTCAGGCTGGTCTTGAACTCCTTGAGCTCAAGCAATCCACACACCTCAGCCTCCAGCATCCCAGGATTACAGGTGTGAAACACCATGCCTGCCTGGTCATTCTTATTTTTTACTGTGTTAATCTACATAAAAAGCTCAGCCTTTTTATAAATCTTGTCCCAGGAGCACATGAGATTCAACAGCCTGTCATGGCCAGGGCGCCTCACCTGCCCCACCCCACCTTTGCAAGGAACTCCAGTAACCATTCACTCCATCTGCATTTGTAGTTATAGCTTATATATTATGACCAGTAATTTTTAATTTCACCTTTGAGCTTCTTTGAAATCTGAGACAAACATTATCCTGACTAAGTGATATAAGTACATCTGGTTTTGCAAGTCAGGTCAATCAACTTAATGCCAAGTCCCTACACACACAGCCGTAAGTCAGGCATCTGTTGTCTGAGTGTTAGAGATGCATTGAAAGGGCCAGCTTGAATGTGCTGTGCTAAGGGTGTGGGCCAGTAACCACTAAATCCCTACAGAGGCATGTGTAATCAGAGTCAGGTATCATTCCAGACAAAGCCCAAACACCCCAGTCAGGTACCCTAGATATCAGGGTTTTTCTGTGGGCCTCTCCACTCTGCCTCCCCCTCCACCTCAGCCATTATTTCCCACCTAGACCATGAGCACCCTGCCTCCTTGTACCTGAACAGACTCTGTACTAACTTGCAGTACTGACCATTTTTATACTGGGGATATCCTGTTTGCCCTACTTAGGGTGGCTACTATGCCTCCCACCTCTTTGAAACCCCATCACTGTTTCAAAAAGGTAGCAAAATATCATATTTATAGCACCTACTATTAATATATTTACCCATATACTCTGTTTTGCTATAAAATGACATCTAGTTTACTGTGCTTGAATTGGGCAATAATTTATCCATTCGTAGGTGAGACAATGCCTCGTTATACAGCTCCTACTGGGAAATCCCCAGTCAAGGAGGATTTCAAGCAGTTTCTTTGTGCGTCTTCCCATGAAATCTTGGGCCTCATAGATTGTTTCTTCTGTCCTTCTACTTTTATTTCTAAGAATCTAAGAGGTTCAGGACAAGTAGAAACACACAGAGGAGATGATGAGAATGTCAGTAACTCCAGCGTAAGAGAAAAAGGCTCTTTCCCTTCCCCATTTGATAATGAAGAAAATAGAAGACCCTGTTCCCTGCAGATCAAGTCACATTAGCAGATGTTGTGTTTGCCATAGGAAAACCACTCAGCTTAGGAAAAAACAAACAACACTTTCCCCTGGTTGGCATTTGGCAGCAAAGTGGAATGCACTTTCTCAGTTCAGCTGGGAAAACCCAGCAAGGATCACATGAGGAACACAGGATGAAATTTGTATAATCTGCTGGGAATCTGCCAAACAAATCAGACAGCAGATAAAACAAGACTTGTCAGTTACCCCACTGGTTTCAGGGGCCACCCTGCTCACCACCGCCTCCATGGAATGAGTCACCCCTTGCAGAACTTGTCACAGTTCAAGTTTAATAAAGCTCACAGCAGCCTGGGAGGAAGCATCACTCTGTCCTCCCACGCCTGAGGCCTCAAGGCATAGGGAGAGATACGGGTTCCACAGGTGAGAAGAGGGGAGGAAAGGAGATACACAGCGGGGAGGGAAGGGAGGACAGCCACCGAGGAGCCCGCGGTAATCTGGTTCCAGGACAGCAGCTGGAGTCTGAGCCTCATGCGCTCACATGCGACAGGGTTCAGGGAACATTTCTGCCATGGCTACTCATTGTCAGGCTCCTCATCGCTGTCCTCACCCAAGGGAAACTCCTTCGTGGGCTTCTGGGTTACATACATCTGGGTCTCCATGGGGCATTCCTGGCTCAGAATCGCCTGCAGTGGAGAGAGACAAGCGAAGACTCACCGCACATCTCCTACCAGGCTCCCATCCTGTCCCGCCTCAGCTCATCCAAGTCTGGCATGGTTGAGGAAAGATGCAATAAATAAGCACAGGGCCCCTTTCTGCTTCATGTATCTGCATAATCTCCCAAGGCACCTAGGGGCATCAACCCTCGCAGGACAAACACCCAATATAATTTTAATCTTGTCCTAACAGTGGTAGTGCCAGCGCCAGCAGACAGGTGGCCAGAGGCCACTGGCACTGCTCCCCATGAGTCCTCCCCATCTTCTTTTGTTCCTTCCAGCAGGCTCTACACCCAGCCCTCCAGGGTGCCTCAGGCTGCAATACCAGGAAAGTATCTTTTTCAAGAAAATCATATGTTATAGTCTCTTCCCTGATGTTTCTGTGCTTTAGAAGAGACCCCCTTGTAAGGAGAACGGTTCGATTGAATGAATGAGGGAGTGAACAGATGAGCATGCACAATGGAATCCTGCCCATTTTAGGGGGGAGATAACTCAACAATTCACACCTCACCAGTGACCACAGGAGCTGCAGGATGCCCCCCCCATCTTTGTGAAGTTGCCATTTTCCTCCTCTACCTAAGAGTCTTCCTAACAGCCCCAGTAAGAGAAGCAGCAGTTATTTAAAGAAAAGAAATTAAGGATGGGCACCAAGGAAAGATAAAGATGAAAAACAAAATAAGAAGTTAACTGGTCAAAGTATTCTATAATAGACATACTTCTATCTGACAATGTGAATGTTGCTTTCTTTGGATTATTACTATTATTATTGCTTAATATTTTGTTGCAGCAATCGTCTGATTTCTTTCTGAATGTATTTATCTTCATTCGTTCTTTATGATGTTTTTGTTCTCAGTCCTTATGTTAAATATTGTTATTGTCATTAAATTTAGCTTTTTTAATTCTGTAAAGGCAAAAGTGGACACCTAATATACACATGTATAAGTAAGAAAAATTAATTTTAAAAAAAGATGAAAAGGGGATCAGAAAAAGTGGCAAAGTAGAGAGACTACTGGTAGAGGTAAAGGATGAGAGGGAGAACAGGAAGACACAGAAGTGGAGTTTTGTTTTTAGCAGGCAGAGCTCCTTACAAGCTTCTCCTCCTTGGCCGGGGGGCTCCGCAGGCAGTAGCAGAGAGGAGCATAGGTGATGTTGATGACCCCACTGATGACCATGAGCCAGGGGAAACCGATGGCCTGCACGATGGCACCCCCGGTGGTCGGGCCTGTGAGGAACACATCAAGGTCACATGTATTTACAAAGACTGGATGGCACATAAGACACTATCCTGGGGCAGTGGGAGACCCGGAGGATGCCGCTTAAGAACCTTAAGATGATCCCGCTCCACTTCCAGCTGGTGAACAGACAGGGGAACAGACACCAACGTACCCACAGCGAAGCCCATGCAAAGTGCCACGTCGGCAATGGCGTAGATGCTCCCATACACAGAGGCGTGGCGCAGGTCCACCAGGTGCCCCATGGTGGGCATCATAGAGGAATCCACCATGCCTGAGAGCAGACAGGGCACTGTCAGCCCCGCCCCCAGTTGGCAGCATGCCCCTCCCCGCTGGGCCCTTCACTTTGCCCTGTCCTCCCCTTGGTGCCAATACCTATTACAGGTGGAGATTATGAGTCTATCTCTCCACTTCCTGCCAGCAGCCCTCCTGCCCCTTCCGCCTTTCTACCCACCTCCTCTGACAAGAAAAAGGGAAGGGAAGGCTTTGGATGCAAAGCCAACGTTCAGAGGGATTCTTGTTTCCTTTTGGGGGACACTGCTTACCTATGGCAAAGCCGAGCCCTGCATTGGGGCCAATGAGACCGAAAATATTGTGAGCCAGCGGAACCTGCAAGCGGAAAGAGGGAGAGTTTGTTGGGACTTCAGCTGGGTGAGGTGGGGGCAGAGCTCAAAGGGTTTTCCCCTGAATGCAGTCACCTGGCTCATGCCTGGGTGATGGCTGTGCATGGTCACCCCATCTTCCAAAGAAGAATCCTTCCCCCATTTTAGAGATTTGAGAACTATACGGGTGCCATGTGGGTTAAAGGCCCTATCCAAAGCTATAGAGCTGAGAAGTGGCAAGTCCAAGTTTGGACCTCAGACTCAACTCCATTGCCTCATAACAAGGGTCCATTCTGTTGGGATTCTTCCTCCCTCCCTCTTTCCCTCTCCACCCAAACACATGCTTCTGTCCTTGGTCTTCACACAATGGAGTGGCCTCTTTCCCATGACTGACATCATTCAAAGGTTTTATTTAAACTCCTAATTTGGTAGCCATGGGAGCAAGAAGACAGAAGATTGCCCAAAATGAGCAAGCTGGGGCAGGTGGTTTGGGTGACACATCAGCACTCTCGAGAGGCCCATTCCCACTGCCCTCCCAACCTTGCAGTGAAAATCTTTCCTTCCCTCTTTTGTAGGTTCCTGGGCAAAAGACCCTGGACACCTGCCATCCAAACCTGCTACCCAGGATTTTCACTCCTTAAAGGTGTAACACGCTGTTAACAATTCTGAGGTGATGCCTTAATGAATGTTTATATGTCATCCATAATATTGGCTGAGATTCGCTGGGGGTTCACCCCATACCAGAGGCTGGGCTATGGCTTATATGGATAATTTTGACAAGCTGGGTCACCAGCAGAATTCTCTCTACCCAGGTGAGGATGCTGAGCAGAGAGGTGAGGTGACTGGATTGAAGTCACACACATGGCAAGCGGCAAAGCCAGTATGGAGCCTGGAGCTCGGGCTCCCACTCCAGACTTCTACCTGGTCCTGGGGAGAGGAGGAGGGCCCTGAGCCCTACTTCCCTCCTCCCCTCCCCTCTCGCTCAAATCTGGGGCACTTGTGTGTGCTCAGCTCCACTGCAGAGAGGGGAAAATGATGGCTTACGGGACTTGGAGGGGGGCTCTTGAAAATAAAAAAGCCATCTTTATTTTTTCCTCAATCTAACTTTCTGGGGCCAGAGACTGAGGCATGGTTCATGGCTGCCTGGGGACTTGGGGGGCCTTTCAGGGTGGGATGAGTAAATGAAGTCATAAAATGCACCACTCTGTCAGCCACAGAAATATAGACCAATACGTGTTAATTTCATATGCCTGCACACAGAGCCTCGGACCTCTGGCCACAGCTGCCCCTCTCACCCCTTCCCCACCTTCAGGGGGATGTTCTTTAATTCCAGGCATCTCCCCTGCTGCTTGGTTCCTACCTAGTCAGAAATGGTCCTCCTAACTGTCCTTGCTAAGTCAATCCTTTACCCATTTTAAAGGAGAGTGGTCTTCAAATGTCCGAGTTTCTCTCATGACGAGGTCTTATTATACTTACACAGAGCAGGCTGGTGCCTACAACCAGCATCCCAACCAGGGAGCACAGCCACCTGGAAGAAAAGAGCCACCATCACGCTGTGTTAAGGGGAAAGTTTCCTCCACCAGCCACCCTGTCACCACCAAGCCGTCCAGTCCTGCCAGCCCCAATTCCAACAGCCTTAGGACCTGAGAAGATGAGGGATCTGCACCCTGGGGAGCTATCTCCCATCTGCTTATAGCCCTCACCTCCTCCCTGGCCCCACACCTCTTGCCATAGCAGATGTAGTGAAGGTGTGATGGACATATTCTTCCTTCCCGTTGAAGAGTCATCAGTTGACCGAGAAGGTGCTGACCCTTGGGAGCAGCCCCACGTGTAACTCAGGCTTTTCTCCATCCAGACTCCCTTCTACTATCCTTATTTGATTTAATCTTTGAGGCCCATCTTGAAAATCACAAAAAATACCAAACTTCTTTCCTTCTTTGACTTCCCATGGAAGTGCTTTTTAAACTTAGTTTTTAAATTTTTATGCTAAATTCCAAACATAAAATTAAAACTGTTCTCATTATAGTGCAGGAACAGAATCTAGAGGTATACCACTTGCCCCCAGTTCTTTCTCCTGGGTGGCCTCTGAGGCATCAGAGGAACTCTCTGGAGTTCCAAGAATCACAGTTTGACAACCACTGTTCCCAAAGTACTTTTTTCATAGCAGTTCTCTTTTGGGGTTATTTTATGTCTTCAACTAGGGATAGAAGACAGCTGGAAAGTGACAGCTACCCCTCAGGTATCCACTGCCTCTTTTAGAGCAACCAACTCCGAGCTCAGGACTACCCTTTGTCTGTACTGACCCGTCCACCCACCCATCCTCCTCCATCCTCCCAGTAGGTAGATTTTGTCAGTATTTACTTGTCCCAAGTGCAGGGACAACCTCAAAGTACTCTCCCATCTTATATTCCCAGTATTCTTCCCAGATCCCCAGGCTACATACCTCCCCATCTTGTTGGCCAACACCCCAAAGAGGTTGGTGCCGATAAGGTAGGACACACTGGCAGGCAGGAAAACCAGACCTGGAGAAAGACACACACACCCCCTTAGCACATGTATACTTGGTCCCCAAACCACTTTGTCACACTCCTCTGCTTGCTGCAGGGTCAGGCTTTGTTTAGCCTCAAAACACCAAAGTGCTTCCAGTTCCCTCTCCTGGACTGCCTCATGAATGGCTCTTTTGCGAGCCTGCATGGAGAAGGGGAATGAACCAAAGTGGAAGCAGTGAGGACTGAGAAAATAAAACACAAGAGAAGACCCAAGAGATGAAATATGGGGTTGGGAGGTCTGATGTAGTTGATGACTACAGCAAGCAGCAAAACACAAAATCAACTTTATTTTATAGTATCTTGGCAGGGTTGTTTACAGGGAAGTAGCATAGATAAAAGACACATTTTTGGTCTTACAATATGAGTGGAAAATGAAAATAACTTTATCAAAGACAAATCATCCTGTTAATGGTTTCTACTTCATTAACATATGTTAAAAGGTAAAAAGGGAAAGATCAGAAGGATTTCTGCATAGTTTCTAAAGATTAACCAGACAAAAAAGAGTTAAGTGACTTCTAGAAGAGGGAACATGGAAAAAGGAATAATGTTTTGGGAAAGGAGGACAAGAGGTGGAGGGTCATTCTCTGAACGTTCCCCTAGGCTTATGGGGGCCCTGCCAATTCACTCTCCACAGGCTCCATTGAGCCATTCTCATGCATAAAACACCCTTGATCCTCAGCATAAGAACATGAGCTTTAGAGAAAGATGCATGGGAGTATATGCCTGTCTTCCTATTTACCTGACCTTCTATTGCTCTGATAGGGACCTTGGATAAATTGCTAAGCCTTTCTGAGCCTTAGTTTCCACATCTGGAAAAAGCAAAGCTACAATTTATATCATACCAGGTTATAGAGAGGAGTAAATTAGATAATGATGTAAAGTGTTTTACAACTTGAAGCCCTGGCCATATGGTTTTTGTGACAGTAGAGTGAAGAGTTCTCAAGATATGAGCTTTGGTGCCTCCTACACAGTTCTGGGTTCAAATCACAGCTTGGCTCCTTCCTAGCTCTGTGACCATGGGTGATTTACTTACCTTCTCTGAATCTCATACATTCATTTCATCTTAAGGAACTTTTATCATGTGCCACATATTCTATGCTAAGGACAGAGTGGTAAGCTTTGCGCAGTGGCAGTATCGTAACCAATGAGGTTTATCCATGGCAAGATTATTGCTAATTGAAAAGGACAGAGTGGTGAAGAAGATAAAATCCTAGCTCTTGGGGTACCCAGGGAAGGCAGACAGACAATAAAAAAGTAAACAAATAAGTGAAAAGATGATTTTGAAGAATGGTAAGTTCTGTGAAGGAAACTGAATATGGTGATATGGCAGAATGATGGAGAAGAAGAAGAGCCACCTGGGGTTTTCAGGTCAGGGAAGGCTTCTCTGAGGACGTGGACTTAAGCTGAGATCTCAATGGCCAAAAGAGAGCATTTCAAGTGGAAAATAAAAAGCACCATATGCAAATGACAAGGCCTTAAAGAAGAAGTCACTAGGCTGAAGCATAAAAAACCAAGTAGAAAGTGAGAAAATGTAGGCTCTAGGAAGGAATTCAGAATTTCTTTTCTAGAGCCTTAAGAATCTTTGGAGGGAAAATATAAATCAAATTTATATTTTCTGAAGTCCTTTAGAAGGTTATGTTCATGGGACAAGAGTGGAAACCAGATTATTTTCAGAGTCCATGAGAAAAGAGATGGACTGAGCCTAGAAGGCAAGCTGGAGAGAAGTAAATAAAGTATGAGATTTTGGAGGTAGAGTTGGTGGCATTTTTTTGTTGGGTTCAGTGCAGACAATTTGGTAGTAAGGAGGGGAAGGGAGAAGCCAAGGATAACCTAGGTTCTGTTTTAATCAATTGGGTGGCTGGAGATCGGAAGATTAGTAGAAAAGGAATAGCTTGAGGGAAAGAAGAAAGGCTTGAAATAACTGAGATGTGCAGAGATGTCTGGCAGTTAGACATACAAGTCTACAAGTCCAAGGAGAGAAACATTTAAGACCCGTTGGTTTACACATGATTCTTAAACCCCATGAGAATGCATGGGATCATCTATGAAAGATCAAATCGGAAAAACAGAGATCCAAGGTCTGAGCCTTGGGGACTCCTGCCTTTAAAGGTTAGCAAAGGAGGTGAAGATAGTTAAAGGTGAAGAGGAGCATCCAGTGAGGAGGTGAGAGGAGATGGAGTCCAGAAGAGGAGTCTGGCATTTGATCAGAGCTGAGAGCTTCAACCATAACTGGAGGGAAGGCAGTGCACATGTGTACAGGTGCAGAGAAGTGAATACATTTTGTGATGAAGGCATGTGAGTTCCTTTCTCATTGCTTCTGTTTCCTCAATGAGTTTATAGGAGGCTTAAATGGAGAATAGTTACATATTAATTTTGGAAAGTGGGAAGGAAAACACAACTAGGGACTTATATGAAGATTGCTGGGCAGTATGAAACCCAGTTTAGACTTATGGCCATAAATTTAAGGCGAGACCAACAGCCTGGCTGTATGGTTTTCTACAGTCTCACATCATTGCACAGGTGCAGAGAAAGAGTAGGCAACTGATAGATTTAACAAGAGTTAGGCTTTGCCAGGTGACAACCCGAGAGGGAGAAAGGAGTTTCAGTGAAATGATACTAATGACCATTGAATCCAAGCTGAGTAAAGAAAGAAGTGAGGGCATGAATAGAGATAGAAACAGAAAAAGAACTTAGGCCAATGGATTGGTGATCTCAGGGTGACCAAAAATATGAAGATATTAGAACATCTGAGTAGGGAGTATGTAAGATTATAATTGCACTGCTTGGAATTGAGATTTCAGAGAAGATATAATTAATACTGTTTCTGGGGCATACAGAAGGTTGACTGGTAAGCTGGAAAGGGGAAAAAGATCACTGCAAGAGAACAGATTAAGGAACTAAGAGGCCAAGATGTTATCCACCTAGACACTGAAGTCACCCAAAATGGTGATAGTAGAGGTTAAAAAAAAAAACAAAACAAAAACCTGAGCCAGATGTTGGCAGCTTTAATGAATGAGGAGGGGCAACTAAGGGGTTACCAGTGGTTGCAATGAAGAGTGGTGAAATGCATGTCATCTACAAAGGAGAAAAGAGGAGAAAAGATTCAGAGGAAGCCAAGGATAGCAAAGTCTGGAGGGGCATTGACTTCTACCAAGAGGCTTCAGGAAAACAGTGTTCACAGAAAACATCTGGGTCTTAATTAAAGCAAGAAGATGAAGTGTTGGCTCGGCGCCTGTGGCTCAAGTGGCTAAGCCGCCAGCCACATACACCTAAGGTGGCGGGTTTGAATCCAGCCTGGGCCCGCCAAACAACAATGACGGCTGCAACCAAAAAATAGCCAGGCATTGTGGTGGGTGCCTGGGGTCCCAGCTACTTGGGAAGCTGAGGCAGGAGACTCGCTTGAGCCCAGAACTTGGAGGTTGCTGTGAGCTGTGGTGCCACGGCACTCTACCCAGGAGGACAGCTTGAGGCTCTGTCTCAAAAAAAAAAAAAGAAGAAGAAGAAGAAGATGATGAAGTGTTCAGAGAAGAGGATGAAAGCACAGGATCAGTTGCTAATGACAGGGAGTTCCACAAGGCCCAGAATTTGAAAGAACCTGGGAAACTGGGTTAGATTAAGAAATCTCTGAAATGTGGGGATAATCACAATTTCTACCAGATAGGCTAGTCGTGATGTTTAAATAAAATAGTGCATGTCACACTTTTTGCACAGTGCCTGGTACAAAGTAAGTGCCCTAGGAGCACTGGTCTTCATTATGATCATCATAGCTGGTGAGGGACAGGACCAGGACTTGAAACCTGGGTGTCTCGCTCCAAATCCAGGTGTTTGCACTACTCCGCACCCCCAGGGTGGCAGCACAGGTGGCTCTGATGAAGGGAGTGCTGGGAATTAGCAATGTGAGTTTCTTTGGGTCTCCTCAGCCCTTTTATGCTTTTCTGTGCCAAGAAGAAACAATGTGTCCTAATAAAAAACATTGTGACGACTGCAGTCATACCAAAAGTCAACAGTTCACCAGTTACCGGCTGACGACTTGTTTGCTTTTAATATTCTCTCTCATAGATTGGAAGTAAAGCACACCTTAGTATATTTGTCTAGTGTCCATATGTGCAGGTGGCAACCTATTCAACGATGTGTTCCTTTGTTTACATTTCATTGATTTTAACAATTTAGAGGTTATAACTACTCAGCTGTTTATCTAATACATGGAAGTAAGCCCCTGTAGGAAGCCCTGTAGTCTCCTAGATACATCTCCTTGACATCATTTTAAATGGTGTGAAATTTTCTGAATGAGGTTTTCCTCAATCCTTGTAACTTGTTTTTAGCACCTGGTGATAGCACAAATTTCAGCAGCATTTTGTGCAAAAATAGGTGTTTTGAACTGTATGTTTGTAGAAACATGTATTTTTTCACAATATATCTTCAAGGAGTAAGGGGTTACACATTTTGTGACTATCATAATTATTTAAACAAAAATAATTATACAAATAATAATAATAGTAACTTAAAAATTTACTGAGCATATCTTTAGAATACATAGATCAAAACAACCCTAAAAAATATCTTCGTTTTCACAAATAAAAAGAGTAAAATCTGTCTTAGTCTGTTTCTGCTGCTATAACACAATACTGGGTAATTCATAAAGTAAAGAAACTTATTCAACTCATGATTCTGGAGGCTGGGAAGTCCAAATGCATGGCACCAGCAACTCCTTGGCCATCTGTCAAGGACCTTCTTGTTGGGGCATAACATGGCACAAGGGCATCACATAGAGAGAGAGGGAAAGGGAACCAAACAACCAGATTTCATAACTAAACCACTCCTGTGATAACAGACTTAATCCCTTCATGAAGGCAGCACCTCCATGACCTTATCATTCCTTAAAGGTCCCACCTCTCAATATTGTTGCATTGGAGATTAAATTTCCAACACATAAATTTTGAGTTCCTACTACAGCATAGTTCAAAGATATTAAAGAACTTATTCAAGGCCATAATTTGTAAGTGGCTAGGTCAGGATTCAAACTCAGGAGGACCTGTTTTCAAAGCCTTGGCTGTTTCTCCCCTTGGTGATAGTACCTTGCAGACAATAGACCACCCAGCAAGTACTCAGTCACACACTACACATCATTCACAAGGGCTTTGACTCTTTTGTACCTCCCAACAACCTTGAGAGGTGTTCTTTATGTAAAGCAGTGGTTTTGAAAGAGTGGTCGTGACTGACTATATTGGCATCATCTGGAAATTTAAAGGGAATGAATTTACTGAATTGCTCAAAGTCACTCCACTTCTTATGTCATTTGTTTCTCCAATTTCTCTTCTCTCATAATACCTAGAGAGCATTATGATGCTCATTTAGGTTTTTTTTTTTTTTTTTTGAGACAAGGTCTTACTCTGTCACCTCAGCTAGAGTGCCACAGCATCATCATAGCTGACTGCAACCTCAAACTCCTGGGCTCAAGTGATTCTCCTGCCTCAGCCTCCCAAGTAGCTGGAACTACAGGCACAGACCACTATGCCTGGATGATTTTTCTATTTTTTGTAGAGATGGGTTCTCACTCTTGCTCAGGCTGATCTAAAACTCCTAAGCTCAAGAGATTCTCCTACCTCAGCTTCTCAGAGTGCTAGGATTACAGGTAGCTAGCCACTTTGTCTGGCCTCATTTAGCCCTTAACAAGCTCTCCAGGTGATACTGATATAATCATTTGAGAACCTTTGATGTCAGATTTTACAAACCAGATAGCATTGAGGAAAGCTGCGGATGACAGAGGTGGCTGGTAACTGAGTAAGTGGTAACTGTTAACTCAGGCTAGTAACTGGGATGCTATAGTAGGATTGTGCTTCAGCTGCTCACCAGCCAGAGCCTTGGGGCCAGGGATGCGTCATCTGCACTGAACACTGACTAACTCAATTAATTGTCTTGGTCAGAGGCAGTTGCAGCCCAGAAAAAAATTCAATTTGGGGCCAGGAGTGCAGCTGGGAGCCTTGCTTATCACTGTCCGCTAAAAATTAGATTTAGTGCTTTTTATTGCATTCTAAGCTATATCAGGTTCTTATCAGCTTCCTCTCTGGCCCCATAAGCCTCTCTTCTCTTGCAGTGATGAAGCAATTTGCACGTAGCCTTCTCTATCCCCTTTGCTCTGGCTTCCTGGGAAGGGTTGGAGCCTCCTCTTTGAGTTTCTACATGGAGAAGAGGTTCCTAAGGCTCTCTCTCCTGCGCCCAGAGCTTTCTGCTGGAATACAGAACCCAGCACTTTTTCAGAGGTGAAAAGATAGCAGATATCACTGTAGGGATAGAGAATTGAAGAGAGGAAAATGTGGATGGTAATGGTGATACATATTAATATTGCACGTGGTACAAAGGATTTCCACATTTTATATCATTTATTCCTCCCATTTCCCTTTGAACTAGATAGAATTATGAAAGGCTCACTTTAGAGATGGGAAAAGTGATACTCATAAAAACTAAGTGATTTGCAGAAGTCCACATAGACCACCAATGCAGTGAAACAAAAACCTAGGTCTTCAGACTGGCAATCTTTAATCATTCTACTACACAGCTAGGAATATGACCCCTTGATTGCTTGCTCACCCTCTCCCACCCTGCCTTTTCTCAGACTGCTTCTCTGAAGGACTGCACACCCACTCAGGCTTGATTCATGGGCATGGACATGGAAGGTCCTTCTAAGAAGGAAGCACATTATCCCTGAATGACACTGATGACCTGGGCCAGAGAAAAAGGGCCCACAGTACCTGTTTCCTGCCCTGGCCTAAGCAGAGCACCAAGGTCACTTACCCAGCTGCCATTCAGAGGAGCACATGGTCTGCATCATCCAGATGGGCAATGTGGGCTCCAGGATGGCCACACCCATGTTGGCAAAGCAGATGGCACCTGCAGAGACAGTGCTATGAGCCCCTGTGGCTGCCTGGAGCCCAGACGCCAGTGGCCCAATGGGAAGCCATTGCCAGCTTACCTGCAGCCACCAGGATGTAAGGGTCTTTGAGAAGCGTAAGGAGTGGAGTCCCCTTGATACTCTGAGAACATGAATGATAAAAAGCTCCCATTCATACAGTGCATACATCTCTCTTATTTTTACAGAATCTAAGAATGCACATACAGGGGCTTAAAGACTTTCTATATCATCTGACAGACCAGGAAACCCAGTTCAGGGAGAGAAAATGACTTGACTGATGTCACAGAGTGAGTGGAGGCAGAACCCCTCCTGTACACAAGGCAGGCATTGTTGTGGTCTCAGAGGGAGAGTGATTCCTACCTTCATATGACAATCAACCAGGTCAGAGTGGACTGGGGGCAAGGTCAGGATTGGACTACAAGTGTCTGGACTCCTGGACTTGAGTCTTTCTACTAGACTCCCTGGCACCTGTCCTGGAAGAATCCCAGTGAATTCCAAAACTGAGTAGAGAGGCCATAACTCAAAAAGCCTCTCAACCTTTCTCGAGTCTTTGTTCTAACCATTTTGAGCTATGCTACACTAGGACAGCAGAAGCAGCTTGAACACCTGGGTAAAAACACCAGCCTAAATGCCCAGTTCCAATGTCCCCTCCTCTGGGGCATGTTCTCATCCCAGCTAAACTTGGTTACCCCACCCTCCTTCACTGCCCCCCAGCAGTCCCTCAGCCATTATTGTTGCCTTTGCCTAAACCACCTGCCTTCTCTTTTCCACAGTTCCATAAACTCCAATCTTCACAGTTAAGCTCAAATGGTTCCTTCTTTTCTAGAATGTTCTTTGACTGAAAAGTCTACTTTCAAATTTCCTGAGCACTGTCCTAATCGTCTGAGGTGTTTACCATATTCTGCCTTTTAATAGATTTAATAGTTTTTCGATAACCCTCTTTGCATATCCACAAAGGTGGATTAAGATACTTAGAGACCCTAAAACTAAAACAATAATGTGCTCACCTCACATATAGTTCAATGTAAAGAAACTTCTTTATGTTTATAAAGAAGTCTGATAAACCCTTTGCCCCAACAATCCCACTTCTGGGAATTTATTCTACAGATTACTGCCAAGAATACTAAAATTCATAAATAGTAGGACTTCTGTAAGTTGACCACCCAAGGGACTATAACAAAATGGTCAACATGAAGAACTAGACCTGCTATACTTATACATACATGTGGTGCATGTCCAGTCTATGAAAATTAGGTCAACTTAAGACAATGGTCCCTATAGGGAGGTGGTTGACTATGGAGATTCAGTCCTACTGTATATGTTTATCAATTGCTGCACTGTTTCCAACCACAAAATACTGAAAACTACCTAAGTGACCAAACATAAGAGATTGAATAAGATATGGTGTAAACACACATGATGTGTATGGACCACACAGCTGGAAAATATTATCTTATGATATCTTATGATCTAACACAGAGTGATTTTCAGAATATATTACTAAGTGGGGAAAAAGAAGAAGACACAGAATATACATATACATAGGGTGCTACCTTTATGTAAGAAAAGAGGAGAAAATAAAAACCACATAAACTATTTATCTTGGATAACAAATGCAATATAAATCACAGACATTATAGAATTGCACAAATAGGTAAATGGTTTTTGTTTGGTTTGTTTTTTTTGAGACAGAGTCTCATTCTATCACTTTGGGTAGAGTGCCATGGTATCATCATAGCTCAACCTCAAACTCTCAGACTCAAAGAGTTTGGCTCAGCCTTCCAAGTAGCTGGGACTATAGGTGTCTGCCATAGCACTGGTTAATTTTTCTACTTTCAGTAGAGATGGGGGCTTGCTCTTGTTCAGGCTGGTCTTGAACTCCTGAGCTCAAATAATCCACCCACCTTGGCCTCCCAGAGTGCTAGGATTACAGGTGTGAGCCACCACCACACTTGGCCAATAGGTAAATGTTTTGATTTGGGGGAAGAGCTAGGAATCTTACTATAAAGAAAGGATGATAAAAATATAGAATGGGAAAAGCAAGAAAAAAATCCTATGGAGCTGGGCTGTCAGTGGAGGTCTCAGTTTGAACATGTGCTAACCCTGCCCTGAGACCCTGAGACAGCCTAGAAACAGGGAGACCTCAACAGCAAGGAGCACACTGAGGACCCATATTTTGGTTTCTAAACACCATTCCCCATCAGAAAGAACCTAGCTTCCTTGAGGAAATGGTTGATTCCAGGCTGAGGCAGAGAAGGTACAAATGAGCATGGGACATATTTTTGTATCAGAAAGATTAGTTCAGTCAATAGTCATTAATGGACAATGAATCTAGATAAAGAGGAAGTTTGAGGAAGAACAGATTTATATGATCTTATAATGTCTCCAACAGATTGTTGATTAGTTACAAGGTGAAAAATAAAAATAACAACTACACAATGGAGAAACAGGCATCACCTTGACCTAGTGATAAAAATTAACGTCTCTGCTGAAGGGCAGGTGGGCACTAGATGTAACACTCTGAGGATGTGGTATCATTGAAATGATATTACAATGGGGGTGCACAGCCTGAATCTGACCAGGAGGAAACATCAGACAAACCAAACTTAGGAATATTCTATACAATTGCCGTATTCTTCAATAATGTCAAAGAACGAAAAATTCAGTCTTGAAAAATAAAGAAAGGCTGAGCAACCTTTTCAGAATACAAGAGCCTAAAGAGATGTGAAGCATAAAGGCATTAGATAATCCTAGACTAAATTTCCTAAATTTCACAACTGGATTGTCATCACATGAGGAAATACTCCTGCTCTTAGGGAAAACTCTCTGAGTTATCAAGGGATAATGGCATGATATAGTCAAACTACTCAACATTGGCTCAAAAAAAAAGTAGTAGTAATGTGTGTGTGAGAAAGTGAGTGAGAGAGGGAGAATGGTTAAACAAATACAGAAAAACATTAAAAACTGAGGAAGAATCTGGATATATATAGAAGTTCTATTATGCTACAACTTTTCTGTAAATTTAAAATTACTTCAATACAAAAAGTTTTTAAAACCCAATGAGGCTCTAATTTTTTTTTTTTGGTACCATGATCAAATTATTTAAAAAATATATATTTGGCGGTGCCCCCCTTTCCTTGAATCTCAAGCTGGATTTGCTTGTTGAGCTGGCACAATGGACGCTCAATAAACAGCAACAGACCCATCTGGATGAATGTTCATAGGCCTGGGCAGGTGGTGCAGGGTTGCTAGGACCAGGCATGTTCTAGGCCTGGAAACCCGCACAGAGGCATTTAGCGCTGGACGGGTGGTGGTTACTCCTGGTGGTGCCCGGACATCCTAGTCCTGAAGCAAGTTCCCAGACAGCAGCATCACCTCAGCAGACAAGGCTCCCAGTTGCCATGGGGAATTAAAAGTGTTGATTATGTCATAGTGTCACATTCTTTCAGATGCATCGGCTTTCCCTCAATTTTGTCAGCTGTAGAGGAGGCTAAAAATAACACTTATTTCATGGAATTTACAAGACACAGGGCATACAGCATGCTAAGCAGAGTCCCTGGCATGTAAATTGCATGTAAATAGAATAAAATGTATTATTCTATTGATGGACTGTGGAATGCAAAGTCAAGGTCTTTAGACCAAACTTTCCCATATTTTATGTACTTTGTTATCTTTCTTACTTAGGGATGGATTGTCCAGAGCCACTTCTGGCTTTGAGTCAGACAAATACTAACTCTGATATTTATTAACTGCGACAAATTGATGGTCTGTTAGGGATACTCTTGGAGGGTGTCCTTTGGGGGAGAAGAGGTTGTCTGGGTAGTCTCCATGGCTTTTTCTATCTTTGAGATGATGTTATAACTCTGAGTCCTCGGGTGTCGGTTTTATTTTCTCCTGGTTCTAAAGACGCATGTGTGTGCACATATACACATCTATGTATAATCCATAAGGCTTTTTGGATTCTCCATAAGGTCTTTCTGCCATCTTTGTCCAACATCAAGCCAAATATCCTCCCTGTATCACCCACAATAGTAAATGTGACCCTACCTGGAAGTCCAAGTAGAGTCCTACTTTTCCTGACTCTGTTTCCCTCCACCTTTCTCTGATGGTGTGACAGGCATACCTGGTCCCCTGTGCTTAGCCATTCTATGTAGCTCTTAGTAATGGAGCTTGGTGTCTACTTACCTCAGGAGAGACTCTGGAAGGCTGTAGAATGCAAAGCTGGAGAGCTAGGAAAGAAAGAGGGAGAGAAGGTTCAGTCTGCCCAGTGATTAGCTGGGGGCTCTAATGCCAGTACTATTTCTGCCAGCCTATCCTGGGCAAATCTAACATCCTTCTTTCCCAGGTTGGCTTAGTCCTCCAAATATGCCCACCCCACCTTTAATAGTCAAGATAGACACCAGAGCATGATGTGTTCCCAGCCTTGCCTGAACTGCCACCTGCCTGGGAGTCTCAAGAGTGACTTACCACCATCCAGTAGTGCCAGGAAGGCCAGGATAAGGAAGGGAGCAGACTTCCCAACAAACTCGTACATCACACTTCCAAAGGGCGCTCCCACTGCAAAGGCAAAGCAGCCACAGATTCTAGGGATGAGGGTGCATCCCAGGCCGTGAAACTTGTGCACATTGGCCAGGTGAGCATTTACAAAGGTCCACTGGGGCTGAGCTCCTTTGAGATTCTGGAGATTTGGTAATGGGGAAGACCTGGTCACTGCACCCCAAAGAGCTCACTATCTAATGGGGGAAAGAAGCATGTTGGGGGGGGCACTGAATAATTAAAACAGGGTGAAAATTTTAGCAGCCAAGGGTTGCATGCAAAGAGGGTGGTGTAAGCACAGAGGCCTGTGCCAGAAAGTCCCGGTAACCGTGAGAGCTTTGCCAACACCCGGTGGGGAAGAAGCTTGTATTAAATGAACACAAGGTGTCAGAAGAGAGGGAGCAGTCGGAAAAGAAGGAAAAGGAAGTGGGTGTTCCTAAGCATGAGTATTTGGGAGGAGATGAAGGCAGAGGGGGAAGGCTGAGGCCGCAGAGCCGGAGACCAGGGCCCCATGTATCCAGATGAGGTGTCTGCTTAGCCCTGTATCCTAGGAAGAAACATCATGAGGACAAACACCATCAGCTCTGTGTTCAGGAGGATTTTTCTGGTGGCACCATGGAGGAAGGAGGCAATGTGAGACAGCTCAGGCAGGAAGCCAGTGCCATGTTCCAACCACGAGGCAAGGAGAAGGCAGAAGTGAGTAAGACGGGCTCATTCATTTGGGGGTGGTTGAAGATGAAGGCGTCCAGGACGCACATGAGGTTTAGGCTGGGTGTTTAGGTTGATAGATACTAACAAGTAACAGTTTTTGTTTCATCTCCTTTCCATAGTGGTGAGGGTGGGGCATGGGCCAGGGGGAGAGAGTTGGGTCTTTTCTTTCCAGTGACCTTGTAAACTCCTAGAGGGCAGGGAAGACATCTTACCTACATCCCTTCTGTGCTTGGCACATAGTAAGTGCTCAGTAAAGAATGTGGCTTGTCAATTAAGTCGTATGAGGGATGAGCCCCAAAGGAAAGTATAACCTTACAGTTTGGTGCTTAGGACTCAGAGCCAAGCAAGTCCACCTGTACCCTGGCTCTGCATTTCCCAGCTGCGTGACCGTGGATGGCTATTTAACTTTTCTTATCTGCATCTCTATAATGGGGGCCATTATTCCTCCTTCACAAGGTGATAGTGAGGAATAAAGATTATGTCTGTAATTAGTTTAGCAGAGCATCTGGCAAAGGACAGGTTCTGTCCAAACTTGGAAGCAGAGGTGAGGTAGGCAGGGGCTGCTAACCTGAGAAGCTTCACTTCCTCTACCAGGCTGGGTTTCTGGATCTTTCCTAAGCCTTTATAAGCAGTTCAGCTTTTTAGGGAGAAAGAAATTTCACTTTTCCTCAGTAATATTTCTGAAGGAATCAAAATATGATTGGACCAGGGAGAGAAGAATAACATTTGTCTTCCAAGACCTAGGAAGTACCAGTTTCCTGGAGCCATCTTTGGTGGGTCTGTGACAGCCTCACCAGCAACTCTCCCCCCTGAACCCAGAGCTGCAGCTGGGTGCCACTTACCCAACACTCCCAAGGCAACTCCCCCCAAGGCAGTTCCCATGGCTTGTCCCCTTTCACAGTCATCAGTGTAGACACTGGCCAGCATCCCAAGACCTGCCCAGGGAGAGACAGACAGAGCCAGACCCTGGGGACTTTGTCTGACTCACATGGAGTCCTTGTCTCCTGCCCTATATATCTTCAGAGATAATTCTAGCTAGAGTTTCAGTCTGAGGAGAGTTTTAAAACATAATCCATAGGCCAGGCACAGTGGCTCATGCCTATAATCCTAGCACTCTGGGAGGCCGAGGTGTGTGGATTGCTTGAGCTCAGGAGTTCGAGACCAGTCTGAGTAAAAGTGATACCTCCTCTCTCTACTAAAAATAGAAAAAACTAAGGCAAGAGGATCACTTCAGCCAAGAGTTGGAAGTTGCTATGAGCTATGACGCCACAGCACTCTACCCAGGACAACAGCTTGAGACTCTGTCTCAAAAATATAATAATAATCCACGGTATTCTGCAAATACCCCACTGCCTTCCAACCCTCCTAGATTGCTTACCCCTTCTGTTCAGAATATTGTTGGGAGTGAAAGGCCTCTAGAAAGGGTAACAGGACACACTGCCCCCTTAGGCTGCATTTCATATCTTTTATCATTTCCTAGCACATTTCCCTGAATGAAAGGATTATGGAGCAGATCAGGAAAGGGAAAACATAGGAGAGACTGTTCTATTGAACAGTGGGGCCCAAGGAAGAAGCTGAGAACACAGAGGACCCGGAAGAGACTGCAGCCTGCTGCTGTATGCCTCTCAGCTCCACTGGTCTGGGGTAAATGGGCATAAAACATCAGCTTCACGGGATTACGCTATTGCATTAGCCAATGCTTTGAACACTGTTGGGGTATTAACAGCATTAGTATTTACATTACTGTTCCCACCAAATGTTAGGAGAGGACAGAGAGAGGACCATCAGGCGGCACTAAATAAAAGCCTGGTCTAGGGCGGTGCCTCTGGCTCAAAGGAGTAGGGCGCCAGCTCCATACGCTGGAAGTGGTGGGTTCAAACCCAGCCCCAGCCAAAAACTGCAAAATAAAATAAAATAAAAGCCTGGTCTACTTCACAGTTTTACTGCGGGCCTGTTCTGACCTATGCGAGCCACGTCTTCACATTGTCAGAGGAAGTTATGACGGGCTTAGGGAATTGTGGGCTGTGCCTGCAATTCGACAATTACCTTGTTTCTGACTCACAATTTCTACCTAGCAGGATGATACTTTCCTTAATATCTTCATATAAATCGTACAGGGTTTGAGCTAGCAAGAGATTTGCATGTGTGTGTGTGTGTGTGTGTGTGTGTGAGAGAGAGAGAGAGAGAGAGAGAGAGAGGAGATATGAAGATGTCAGTTTTACCTGCAACCGATGAAAATGAAGACCCAATGCCTTGAAGGGTCCGGGCCACAAACAGCAGGGCATAGGTGCCAGAAAAAGCAAACACTGGGCAAGGAGAAGAGCAAGAATGCTGCGGTTAGCACACGGCCTTGGCTTCCCCAGCTGCCAGAAGATACACCCATGACATTGCAAATGTGAGGCATTATACATAGGTTTGTTTGTTTTTGAGACAGAGTCTGCTCTGTTGCCCCAAGCTCTGTGGAGTCACAGCTCACAGCAACCTCAAACTCCTGGGCTCAAGCAATCCTCCTGCCTAAGCCTCCTGAATAGCTGGGACTGCAGGTGCCCCTGCCATGCTCCACTGGTTTTTTATTTGTAGTAGAGATGGGATCTAGCTCTAGCTCAGGCTAGTCTCAAACTCCTGACCTCAAGCAATCCTCCTGCCTAGGCCTCCCGGAGTGCTGAGATTACAGGTGTGAGCCGCCATGCCCAGCCACGCTTATGTTTTAATAAGGCATGATGACTGCTCCCTGTTTGGGGAGTTGTCTTTCTAATCTTCCATCCTTCAGAACTGCTTTTTAATGGGCAAAAAGACTGAGAAACCAGGCTGGGTCTCTACACATCTTGCTAAGAACCCAACATCCCATCCACTGGAATCAGGAATGTCTGTGAAGCACAATGCCTCAGCACTAGTTCTCAGACCCCACTCCTAGGTCCTCTAAGTGCAACACCAAGATGTGGTCTTTGCTATTCCTGGGCACCGCTGGGTCTTCTGGGGTACAGTAGGACTACTGGCATTGAATAGAAAATAATATCTTGTGATTCAGCCAGATCCCACCCCTTACCTGATACTGGAAAATCTTTTAACCAAATCAAATCAATATTTATTAAAATAATCCCAAACGTACAGTTTTGCTGGAGTCTATAGCAGATGTGAAATCCAGAGAATATTTAGCTCATGCCCTGGAAGAGGTACAGTCTATTGAAATCAACATACTGGCTCCGCACCTGTGGCTCAAGTGGCTAAGGCACCAGCCACATACACCTAAGGTGGCAGGTTCGAATCCAGCCTGGGCCCTCCAAACAACAATGATGGCTGCAACCAAAAAATAACTAGGTGTTGTGGTGGGCACCTGTGGTCCCAGCTACTTGGGAGGCAGAGGCAGGAGACTCACTTGAGTCCAGGAGTTAGAGGTTGCTGTGAGCTGTGATGCCACAGCACTCTACTCAGGGGGACAGCTTGAGGCTCTGTCTCAAAAAAAAAAAAAAGAAAGAAAGAAAGAAAGAAAAGATAAAAGAAAACCAACATACCACAGCTGCTGAGAACCAAATAGGAATACATTATCTGAATAATCTAGGAATCTAGATTGTCAGAAACTGGATCATAGGGGCAGTAAGCCCAGACATGTCTCACCTCCAATTCCAGAACAGCATCTCCTAAAGTGAGAAGACTCTTCCCAAGGTGTCTGAATCAAAAGAATGTTAATCCCTTTGTCCATTCATCACAAGTCTTTTGGTTGCCTTTACAATCCTCTCCCATGACTTCCCGACATGATCCCACTGAACTATCTACCTCGTTTCTCCCTAACACGCACCCTCTTAATCTCCCCTTCCCTGACTTTCTGACTTCCAGTCTGTTCAGTCTACTATTTCTAAGTCCTTTGACCAACTTGTCTTGGTTTGACCAGAACTTTCTTGGTTTTAAAACTGAAAGTCAAAAAACTCCACAGAAACTGAAAGTCTTCTATCCTGGGAAGCCCCATGCTGCAATTTGGATATGGGTTGATTGTCTTCAGGTTGAACTTTGATTCCCATTGGTGGATGTGAGGCCTAACAGAGGTGTCTAGGTCATGTGGGTGGATCCTTCATGTAAAGATTATTGTTGGGGGGGGGTGTGATGATGAGGGGTAATAAGTGAGTTCTCACTCTACAGTTCCTTCAAGAGGTGGTTGTTAAAAAGAGCCTGTGTCCCCATAGTGCCTCGGGCCTCTAATCCTAGCACTCTCAGAGGTTTAGGCAGAAGAATTGCTTGAGGTCAGGAGTTTGAGACCAGCCTGAGCAAGAGCAAGATCCCATCTCTACTAAAAATAGAAAAACTAGCTGGGCAAGGTCGTACCTGCCCCATAGTCCTAGCTACTGGGAAGGGTGAGATAGGATTGCGTGAGCCCAAAAGGTTGCTTTGAGCTAGGCTGAGGCCATGGCACTCTAGCCTGGGCAACAAAGAAACACCCTGTCTCAGAAAAAAAAAAGAAAAAAAAGAACTTGGCACCTCCCAGCTCCACCTCTCTCAGTTTCTTTCTCCCCAGGTGATTTTTGGCTCCCCTCTGCCTTCTACCATGATTGGAAGCTCCCTAAGCCCTCAGCAGATGCGGAACAGAGGCCAGTACCATGCTTCTCATACAGCCTGGAGAGCCATGAGCCTAATAAACTTCTTTTCTCACCCAGACTCAGGGATTCCTTGATGGCAACATTAAACTGATTAACCCCTCAACCAGAATAGCCCATCATCCCATTTAGGAAGACCAAGATAGTTTTTTTCCCCCACTTTGCACCCTTTACATAGGCCACCATTTCAATCCTAACTGCATTAAGCGTGTTTTTTAGTTGGGAAGTTGAGGGTAGTCATGAGTGTCAGCAACCTCTTTTAAGTTTTTTAAAACACTGAATGATAATAAAAGGATACCCTAAACATCAAGTTCATTTTCTTTTGTCTACAATTAGGTCAACTCAGTAGAGGAACAGTGGTTATATCAGGGAAACAATAATTATTTAACACATAAAATTAGGTAGATAAGAAAAGTTTTTAGGCCGAGCAAGTGACTCATGCTTGTAACCCTAGCCCTTTAAGAGGCCAAAGTGGGAGAACTACTTGAGGCTAGGAGTTTGAGACCAGCCTAAGAAACCCAGCAAGACCTCATCTCTACAAAAAATAGAAAAATTAGCCAGGTATGGTGGCCGGTGTCTGTAGTCTCTGGGGAGACTGCAGCAGGAGGATCACATGAGCCCAGGAGGTTGGGGTTACAGTGAGCTGTGAAGATGCCACTACACTCTAGCCCAGGCAATGGAGTGAGATCCTGTCTCAAAAACAAAACAAAAAATGGAAAAAACAGAGAAGAAAAGCTTTTAAAACATGAGTTCTTGGCAGAAAATCAGCACAGACCTTATGCTGAAGAGTTCAGGATCCCTAGCACACTGCATGACCTTATTGTGCAAGGTGTTTGTCTCCTAGGCAACCATTATACACTTCTGGGCCCCTGGAAACATGTCTTTTCATTCTTTACATGATTGCAGCCTTGAGGCATAATACATTCGCTCCATAAAGTTTTATGGAATACATTTTAAGCCCCATGCATTTGATGAAATCAGGCACCTTATTATTTTTTAATTTGCTATCTAGCATAGGCTGAGCTTCTAGAATTGCAGCAAACATCCCCAACTTGAATTTCTTAATTTTATTTCATTCAGCTAGAATTTCACTAGGAAGATGCAGTTCTAAGACAACCTTCGGGCCCTGACTGCAGCACATTCTGGTTACACACTGCACTGGCCTGAGTTAAGTCCTATTCTGGAAAGGAAGAAAAGTTGAGGAAGAGGAATAGGGAAAGCAGATAAACAACAGAAAGGTAATAAAAACACAAGGAGAGAAAGAGGTGTGTCCTCAGAGACAGAGAATCAGCAGAGCCATCAGAGGCAAAGTGAATCCCCAAACACAACCCCCATCCATTCCGTCTTAGTTTACCTCTCAGGGTCAATTTCCAGACTTATTTTTCTTGCTTACTATTTTTATTCCATCTCCATTTTATTAGGAACATTTAGTGAATCCTGAATATAGACTATTTGCCTTTCTCCTTCTTGCTGCTTTTGCAAATTTACTTTCCTAAGCTCTAACCTTTAATGTCTCTTAAAAAAAAAGACCTTTCGGAATTTTCCAGATGCTGTTGTCCAATTTCCTTTTTTCTTTCTTTTTTTTTTTTTTTTTGTTACCTGCCCTTTACCATGGCATATCAAAATTATATGATCTTTTCCTGAAGACGGGAAGTTTGTATTAAACTTGCTCAAGGGATTACTCACACACACACACACACACACACACACAGACACCAGAGCATACACATTCAAACAGCCTTTCTAATTTCCTAGATCAAGGAAATAAAGTATCTGTTCTTCTGTAGCAGAAGAGACAAATTCCGAAAGACTAAGCTACCACTACTGTTCTAGTTCCCATACCAAAAACTAGGAAGCATTTGAATCAATTTCCCAGTCAGCTAAGTCAGGTGCCTGATTACTCTCCCGTCACCCTGCACTCTACACTAAATTTGCATGATACAGTCAAAGACAATCAGGGAAGGGAAGAAAAGGGGAGGCAAAAATGACTTACTAACGGTGGAGAGAAACATGATAACAAAGCCAGCAAACATGGGAATATGATATCCGATCCTAGAAAGGAAGCGAGAAAAGACAAGACACAATTCCAATGGGCATTGAGCAGGAGCAGAAACTCGGTTATCTGAGCACACGGTTAAAACACGCCTCTGAATCCAGGTGTGATAACGGAACGTGACGTGGGAATGAGCACAAGCAAATACACAGACATGCAAGTTTACCTGTAGACCACAGCCAAGATGCTCATTTGCAGAAAGGATAGCCTAGGTCGAGTGTTTATCCCTTTAAAACACTGGGGTACCCCTGAACACATTGACTGGGAAGCTGGCGCTCTAGATTACAATAGGACTGTCCCCTTCCCACCCTCACCCTGTCCAAGCCGTGTTCAGGAACACAGACTACAGAACAGCAGCAGCGCACTGCTGTTAACTGGTTCTCTTCTTGGTACTCAGTATTCAATATGTGTATCACTAAGAAAATTGAAAGCCCATGACATTTCATCAATAATGTGTTATTCTTTGGGGGTAACCAGCCTTCCAAATGGCTGACTGCCCTGGACACCAGACAAGCAAGTATTTCTCCTTTTCCCCTTCTAACCACCTTGATATACCTCAGCTCATCCTCCTATTCCCGAGCGCCCCGTGAGGCTCTGCCTCCTCTGAGATACCTGTTGGTGAGAGGGCCCACACATGGGTTGACCAGAAGTTGCATTATAGCCTTTGAAGCAAACAGAACCCCCACACGGGTGTTCTCTTCCTCCAAGAAGTCTGTGCCTTGCAAGCAGCTGTTTCTATGTGCTGAGATGGCTTCGGTAACTGGAGGGGGGATGGTGCCAGGAGTGCCGTTTGTCGGTGCTGTGCTACTGAGTGCACTTTCTTCGACAGTCACGGTGGTGTTGTCAAAGAAGGAGAAGACGGTGGTAAACACGGGAGAGGTGACAGCACTGCCGAGGTGCAGAGAGGAGTTGACTTCTTTGAACTCCGTGGCATACAGGAACGTGGGCACAATGGGCACTGAAAGCCAAGAAGGACACATGGTGGGGGCTAAGGATGGGTTGCCCTTTGACCACTTCTAGGTTCTGGAGTATTAGAGTAAGGTTTGCTTTTACGCTCCAGGAGGGTATCTATGTGACATGATTGAAAGCTGAGCTATCACAATCTTTTTGCAGATATGCGCATGTGCAACAAGGTGGGCTCTGCCTTCTTGTTTCAGCTGTCACATAGACAAGACCAGAGGCTGGGGGTTGGGGGCAGCAGGAGTCAGGGCAGGGGAGCGCAGGCAGCCTCCCTCTGGGGCCTGTTACTATTAGATGGGCTTGAATACTATAAAACACCTGTTAGTGGTGCTGACAGGTGGCCCTGGGCAAGTCAGTCAACACTTCTGAAGGTCTTTTTGTCGTCTGAAAACAAAATATGTGCGCACGCATGCATGCACGCATCATGCGTGCGTGATACGTGCATGCGTGGCGCGTGCGTGCATGCGTACACACGCACACGAATTTCCCCCAGGAGCAATGATTCAGGACTTACTAATGGAATGTTTGCAGTAACCTTAAAGAACGTGGTTCCAACTATAGAAATGCGAATAATGAGAATTGATTGTATTGGATTAACAAGTTGTCTCAGGCACATTCTTGTTTAAAAGCGTGTGTTTTACCCAGGAGGGGCAACTGTTCGTACCCATTGATACACTGGTCCAACTTAATGTAATGAGTACAAGAGTGTCAAGTAGAAAAAGGCAGGACTCTGAGGAAATGAACTGCAAGAAAGGTAGGTCTTGATGAGGCCTTGAGTATCCAAATACAGTGTGCTATTTTTATAGGGCAGACGCTGGAAAGGCAACACGGTCAGAAGACGCTCCCTGCCCAGAGGCACGTGGAGTCATCAGGCCTTGAGAAGACAGTTTGGGCAGGAAGGAGAGAGTACAGCCGGTACTGGCTCCAGGCCATCCTCTCTTCTGGTCTGGCCATCTTTGAACCTCCTAATCTTTGAACCTCTGGAGTCTTTCAACAATGTTTGCAAGCTTCAGACTCCATTTCCTGCAGCTTCCTCCAGCCCCCAGCAACCTCTGTGTGTTTGAGCATAGAAAGAAACTATTCTCAAGTCCATTCACTGCTGAAATTGACCTTAGGGTGTGCTGCCTGCTGGGGCCCAAGTTCAAATGAACCCTCAGCACAAAAACCCCTGAACGTACCCACCACAGTGAGCAGCATGTTGTCAAGGAGCAGAGCAACAAATACCACCACCAGCACCAGCTGCCGGGACGCTCTCCCCTCCTTCAGCCATCTCTGAGGAGCGTCCAGAACAGTCCGGAGCATGGCGAGGGCTGGTCTGGGGGGCTCTTCTTCAAGTTCTTGAGGCGGGTCCTGTTACAGCTATATGTCTTCTGCAGCCTTTATGGAAGAAGGGAGGAAGTCTGCCCAGATGAGCAAAACTCACTATTAAAATGAAAAGTGCAAAGGGTTGCAAGTACCGTATTTCCCCCAAAATAGGACACTGTCTTTTTTTTGGCTTATTTTCAGGGGATGTCTTCCTCTCCCAGCCGTGTCTGCATAGCCACGCCCATCATTATGTCTTATTATTGGGGTAGGGCTTATATTTAACAAATGCATAGAAATCCTGCTAGGGCTTATTTTGGGGGTAGGTCTTATTTGGGGGGAAACATGGTAGCAGGATAGTATTTGGAAATAGCTCCATATCTGTATTGCTGTTCACTTCCTGTATATCTCTATGACCCTGCCTGGTTCCTAGAATGCCTTTCCCAGTAAGGGTTGCTCACTGGCTATTTGTAGCTGGAATTATACATGGTACAATAAACAGACCACAGATCACCCGTGCCTGTGTTTCTCAAACATTTGCCTATCACCTTCATGGTTTACATTGTATCTAAGGACTATTTGTACTTATTGTTCCCTTCATCTTTTCCTCTAAAGTAACTTTATGTATCATGCAAAAAAAAAAAAAAAATTGTGGTTTATTTCTACATACCACCCCAAAATTATAGTCTATGTTCTATGTGCCACCTGAAATATTTCCTGTGGCACAAGCATGTCTTGCACTGCCTTCTGAGAAACACTGGCTAGCCCTAGACTGACACTTTCATCTCGCACATGAGAAATCTGAGGCTTAGGATGATAGAAGGTTAGGTCAGGGTTGCATGATTAGTGCCAAACTGGGATGAAATCACAAGCTTTTTAACTTGCAGGCTTATTCTGTCATTTTCTCTTGCTTTGTGGTGCTAGAAGTGCCTTATTAAATCCCTGTTCAGAAAAGTGTGTTGCTCTGTTAAAATGCTAACTTTCCCGGTTCGTTTTCTATTCAGGATTTCATATTATCAGTCAGCATTAAGTCACAGTACCTTGTCAAACGGTTTCATTTTCTTTTATGTGGCTTCTGTTGCATTTCAGCGATACCAATCATTTCAATTTTAAAATAGATTACTGTCACGAAATGTATCAGCCCCTAAAAGTCATATACCCTTTGATTTGGTAACTCTGTTTCAAGGGATCCATCTTAAGAAAATGATCAGAGGTCCAGCCAAAGGTTTGTCTTCAAAATTAATTGCTGAATGATTCTTGTTAGTTAAAAAGTTTTAATATTGCAATATTTTCTGGAATATTTAATTTAGCACTGGAATATTAAGCAGCTCTTAAAACTAAGTTTTCCAATAATTTCATGGACTTAGAAAATATTAATATAATGTTAATTTTAAAAATGTACTAAACTATAGTTTGGCCTCAATTACATAAAAAGAAGTAGTTGTCTATTTTAATTTGTACATGAACTTTATGGACACCGTATATGTTCCCATTTTTTAGAGGCTAGTAGGATACCCAAATGCCAGCTATTTATAATTAATGACTTAAATTATTTTCTTTTTCCTTTTTTATAATTTCCAAATGTTTTATAATGAGCTACTTTCATAATTGAAGTAAATAATTTTTAAGGCATATCACTGGGGTTTAATCGTCACTCTGGAATTGTCGAAGCATCCCGAGCTTTGAGCTTCTCTGTTATAAGCCCAGAACTGGAAGAAGAATGAAGATTTCACTGGATCCTCCAGCAAGGGTTTCATTCAGACCCTTGGTTCCTTATATAAATCCAAGGGAGCAAGGTCGCAAGTGGACCCAATTCCCAGATAAGTTTAAACCAGAAAATCCAACAATTATTTAAGACCCTTTATTTCTCTGTATAAATACTTCCAAACACAAACTTAACTTAGAATACATAAGGATTACAAATAAGAGACCAAGAGAAAAGCATTGGAAAATGAAAAATAGGATATAAAATAGGATGGAGTTAATAAAATAAATCCAACACAGACACACACACGCACACACACACAAAGCCAATCACACACCAAAATCTCAAAATGAATCCAAACAAAATTAGAAATTTGCCAACAAATCAATAGCACACTTTACTTTTAGAGTGGAAATCCTCTCATGAGAGACAAAATTTATAAGAAAGGATTAAATTTGCTCAGAGAGAAAGAAGGAAATCTTACCTTAGAGCCCATCTCGGTGTGAGGCACTCATGAAGTGCTGGCAGCTGGCAGGAAGGCAGTGAGAACTGCTCCTGCAAAGTGGGCGTGCTGACAATTTATTGCAACCTGTTATCTGAGGATGCTGTGTGTGCGCGTGTGCATGTGTGTGCCCTTTGTCCACAGAGATTTAATTGGAAACTCCAGCAGGTTTCATTCAGACCCTGAGCTCTCTGCATCAAAGGCAGGAAGGGAGGGCTGGCAAGGATAAAGAGAGGGGAGATATTATCCTAACAGGCCCTGGGCTGGGCTGTTTTTCATCTGTGCTTCTCAGTCATCAGACTCTTTAACTCTTGCCTGGGTCTGAACACAAATTGGAAGACAAGACGGAATAAGAGGGCAGTTTCTGTCTCTTGCTGCTTAGTTAAAGAGGCTATGTGTATCCCCAATTGCTTACTGGAAAGAAACCTTAAAACACCCACAACTGGGGTGGGAGTCATCTATGCATGTCATTCTCAAGCTATAAAAATCCAACATCTATGATCTCTATAAAGGCCAATTGTGCACTGTCTTTGCATCCTGATACTAGCTTGGTGCCTGGCACATAGACTCTTAATTCCTTGTATGAATAACTGGGTGGATGGCTATAGGAAAGAACAGAGCTTATTGCAGGATCTTGAGAGGTTCTATAGATCTATATTATCCTGACATTAAGAGTCACTGGTGGCTCAAAGAACATAAACAGTTTATGAAAGAGCAAATACAATTCATGACCAAGAGTAACAGCAGAGGTCTCCAATTTATGGGACAATTAGGCCCCTCCTAATTGCATGAATTAATGTCAAGACCTTCGATTTAGGGCTAAAAAAGGAAAGAGCCTTAAATGGAAACCGGGAGAGAGACAAGGAGAGGAGACAAAAGTATCAGCAGAGTGTATTAGCTCTTAGGAGTTCTGACAATTAAGTTCACAAACTCATCCTAGGGAAAGCACTACATATCTCATTGGCGAATGTCACTACGGCCACCTTTGAAGGACACCCCTTGGAAGCTATGCAGCACCTAGTCCACCCCTCAAAACAATTTTGAAAAAAAAAAGTTTTAAAAGTCAAAAGTAACAGCTCAGTTTGTACATGGATGTACCAGTGGTCTCTGAGCCCTTGCTAATGACTAGTGATTTCCAGCCAGAGCAGCCAGAGAGGCTCTTTGACAGAGGTTGTGTCATCTTTGCAGTTCAAGTGGCTGGCACCCAACCTCCACAGACAGACAGCTTGTGCTCCAGGCTGAATAATACATAGAACCCAATTACACATACCTCCAGCTGGGGCTAATACGGCCGACCACAGTGGGTGGTCCTGTGACTCAGATCTGGAGGATGCTTTTGTGTCCCATCGCTTCTTGTTTCCCTTGCTGTTCAAATATTTGACCATCATTTCCGACCTCTTATATTGAGGGGATATCATCATTCCTGCCTCAGACTGGAGACTGACTTTGGTTCAGAAGTCACAAGCTTCTGGAAAGAAGGCCCAGGAGGGGTGGGGGGGGGGTGTTACTTTATGACCTCCATCTACATGGCATTGTGGACCTTGGAGGTGGGGGTGAATGTGTGTCCCCAGAGGCCTGTGAAGCACGGGAGGGTGAGGTTGAGCCCCCAGGGAACAAGATGCCTTTCAAGTCAGAACCTCCCTGAAGGGTGCTAGTGCAGCAAACTCAGCAATAGGTAAGCAGACTGGGGCAAGGGAAATTCAGCACTCCCCAATCCAACAGTCAGCCCTAGGTCTCTTGAAGAGATAACTCTGATCTATGGAGACAGCAGACTTGGTGGGGGAGGCCTTAAAGCCAAAGAAGAGACAAAAATCTACTTCTGTGAAGCAAGCTCCTTATCTCTAGACCCAGGTCCCTTTAAACTCAGTCTCACTTTCCTCTGGCCAAGGTTACTTACTAGAAGCCTCAGCTGTGTTGCTACAACATAGAACTTGACAGTAGTGTGCTCTGCTGGAACTTCCCCTGGGGGGGCTCTTCTGTCCTCTCACCTGCCTCCTCAGCCGTTACCTTAGTTTCTTCAGTAAGGACCTAAGTGTCCTGCCCACGTTCCTGCCTGTGCTGAACTTTCCCCTGGCTCTCACCCTCCATTCACCTCTCCTGCCCTGGTGAAGTCTCTCCCTTCTCTCTAGTTTTTTCCCGCCTCTCAGTACCATCAACTTCTCAGTCTCCACAGGTTCCCCGATTTGTGGATTCAATCAACCTTGGACAGAAAATATTTTTTGGGGGGGGGAAACAATAAAAAACAATAATAAAACAATAAAAAATAATATAAATAAAAGTCCTATAAAATATAACATTACTTACATAGCATTTACATTATATTAGTTATTATAAGTAATTAGAGACAATTTAAAGCATATCAGAGGATGTTTGTAGGTTATATGCAAATACCATACCTTTTAATATGAGAAATTTGAAAGAGCATTTGTAGATTTTGGTTTCTGCAGGAGGTCCTGTAACCGACCGCCCTGGGATACTAAGGAATGACCATATGCCTGTGCTTCCTCTCTTTTTTCCTCCCTTCTTCCCTCTCTTCTTTCCTTTCTTTTGAGACAGGGTCTCACCTTGTCACCCCATCTGCCTTGGTAGTGGCATCATCATAGCTCACTGTGAGCTTGAACTCCTGGGTTTAAGTGATCCTCCTGCCAGGACTACAGGCACAAGCCACCCCACTTGGCTAATTTTTGTATTTTTTTGTAGAGACAGGGTCTCACTCTGTTGCTCAGGCTGGTCTCAAACTCCTGGCCTTAAGCCATCTTTCCATCTCAGGCTCCCAAAATGCTACGATTACAGGGTGAACCACCAAGCCTGACGGATGCCATTTCAAAAATCCTCCCTAACGATTGTCTTGCAGCCTGGACTCCTTCCCTGATTATCATCCTACTTTGCCTCAAGGCTGCTCTGCTTGGGAAATGCAGCCACAGCTACATGGCCCAGGCACGGCCTCCATCTCCTGCCATTTAGTGCTTGCCTTGGGGCTATGCAGGAGTCGGTTAAGAACCAGACTGGCCAAATCCAGAAGGAGAGATATAATGCCTTATGACACTAGTGACATTCAGCCTTGAATTACAGTCATTATTTTCTAGACCATGAACTACTAAGGGGCTTTATCTTACCCATCTTTGTATTCCACATAGCACCTGGCATCTGACCCAGGAGAGGTGCACAGTGACTATTTGTTGTTGTCAAAAATAAGGAGGAGGACTCAGGAGTAAATAAAGCATGAGAAAATCAAATCATTTGTTTGAAGTCTCACAGCAAGTAAACGGCAGACCCAAGAGCCAGACTCTCATCATTCGGATACTTCTTTTCTATTTTCGTGTTTATAGAAAACATGGCCTCTGTCCCTAAGGGATATTATCACTGGCCTTTCCTACCCCACTGAGGTCAAGGGTATTTCAGAGAATCTCAGAAGACTGGCTTAGCCCTGAAGGAGACTTAGCATTCCCAGAGCCTCCTTGCTTAAGAATGGGAATAAGGGCTTGGTGCCTGTGGCTCAAATGGCTAAGGCACCAGCCACATACACCTAAGGTGGGGGGTTCAAATCTAGCCTGGACCGGCCAAAACAACAAGGACAGCTGCAACCAAAAAATAGCCGGGCATTGTGGCGGGCACCTGTGGTCCCCGATACTTGGGAGGTGGAGGCAGGAGACTCACTTGAGCCCGGGAGTTAGAGGTTGCTGTGAGCTGTGATGCCAGAGCACTCTACCCAGTTTGAGGCTCTGTCTCAAAAACAACAACAACAACAAAAAAAAAAAAAAATGGTAAATAAGGCCATCCCACCTTCCACTTGGAATTCAGCTCCTAAACCCGCCCATCCTTGACTGTGTGAGCAGAAGTCCATGAGCAGAACTAAGGGTTGGGTGACCATTGGGATCTTAGCTTTAGCAATGGCTCCTTGTCAACTTTAATTTATTTACAAGATATGAAAAAATCTACCATCTCCCAGATCGTTGTGCTGGACAGACCTCCTGCCGAAATACCCTCGACTTCAGTGGGGCAGGAGGCCATGTTTTCTATAAACACTAGGAAACAGAAAAGAAGTATCCGAATGATTAGAGTCCAGCTCCTAGGTCTGCCGTTTACTCACTGTGAGACTTCAAACAAACGATTTGATTTTCCCATGCTTTACTCAGTTTGGTGACTTAAAGAGTTCTTGTGAAGATTTAAAAATAAATTAACACTCAGCACTTAGAAGAGGATTTGGCACACAGTAGGCACGTAATATTATTCCTAGGTACTTATCAGAAAAACAGTAAAACGGCTCGGTGCCTAGAGCACAGTAGTTAGGGCACCAGTCACATACACCAGGGCTGGCAGGTTCAAACCTGGCCCAGGCCTGCTAAACAACAATGACAACTACTACAAAAAAATAGCTGGGCGTTGTGGTGGACGCCTGTCGTCCCAGCTACTTGGGAGACTAAGACAAGAGAATCACTTAAGCCCAAGAGTCTGAGGTTGCTGTGAGCTGTGATGCCATAGCACTCTACTGAGGGCAACATAGTGAGACTCTGTCTCAAAGAAGAAAAACCGTAAAACTTTAACACTGCTCTCACTGAATCACTCTGTTTGTTGGGGTTTTCCAAACATTAAGTTCCCTAAAATAAATTCCTCTTCTAAATGCAGCATTGACCATGAACTGCTTCAGAACTCTTACTTCCTGCTAACCGTGCAAATGTATATGCTTTGCTTGAGACTGACTGACTCCCTATACTGTTCCTCTGATCCAAATTCTGTCTAACTGGAGAGTTGCTCTCCTCTCCCATCCCCAAGGAGAACCAATTGATCTAAGCCAGCTGGGCTGACTTTTTTCTTACCAATTAACAGTACAGCATCACATTCCATACCATTTCGAATGTTCTCTCTGTTGAATCACATGTGTTACTCTTGTCCCCACAATTTAGCCTTTCCTGCCTTAGAAATGATGTATTGCCCAGTAATGTCATCTTTGCTTTAAAGATATGACACAGACGTGCAGAGATAGTTAGAAGCAAACCTGGGGCCAGTCCCCCAATTCTCAAGTCAATGTTCTCCCCAAGAGCGGGAACACATCCTGTAGTTCTTCTGTGGTTCTCCAGTGCCCAGTGTCATTTTGAATTCATTCGTGGTGCTCACTCAATAGGTATTGTTGATAGAAAACATCTCTCAAGTGCCTTCACTTCTCTAATGAGTCCATCCATAAGGAAGCCGAGTATTAAAGCCTTTTCTGGCAATGGTCACATTCAGACTTTAAGATGGTGCTGCCACATTGCCATGACAACTGGTGGAAAAGTGCTGATGATTCAAATTAGCATATGTGCCTAGAATGTTTCCTGAGAATCCCCTGTGTTCTCAGTCCAGTATATCGTAGGTCATCTCTGACACAGAGAACAGCCTTTAGGCAGATGCCATGTAGACCCTGGGTCTTAGATTCTCATTTTAGAAGATCAGACATTCCTAACTTTCTTATAATTTATTTGGTATTCCAAAGTTCCCATAGATGGGGGTAGAATGGACCAACTATAATTACCCTGCATCAGAGGCAATATCCCCTGATGTATCCAAATTCGTACACAGGCAACAGAGTTGGCTACAGAGGCAAAACAATGAAAACGGCATGGTCTATGGTCTAGGAAGCTAAGATTGCCAGTCTTGCATTTCTGGAACTTGGGAGAAATCACTTTACTTCCCTGAGGTTCAGTTTCTGCATCTGTAAATGAAGTTAAGTTTCATTGATTCCTGAGGTTCATCCCAGATATTATTATCATTAGCCAGTCTTAGAGAAAAACAATGAGTCTTACAGTATGATGCTGATTCCATGTCACCTGTCACTAACCACTTTGACCCGAATTCTTCACTTTGACCCGATTTCTTCCAGGTATCTATAAGACTGAGCTTAGGTCTCTATGAGACTGAGTTTTCTCTTTACCTGACTGTGTACTTATTTCACCAGAAGCCACACAACCTGCTGCCTGTTAGAATGAAAGTCTTACCATTTTAAGAGACCAATCCCTTGTCCATTAGGATACTGGGGCTGTTAAATAGCACATGTTTTTAAACAGAAGCACCTGAGAGTCCTAAATTTACTTTTTTAAAATTAAATCATAGCTGTGTACATTAATGCAATCATGGGGTACAATGTGCTGGTTTATATATACCATTGGAAATATTTTTATCAAACTAGTTAACATAGCCTTCATGGCATTTTCTTAGTTACTGTGTTAAGATATTTATACTCAACATTTAGTAAATTTCACATGTACCCTTATAAGATGCACCGTAGGTGTGGTCCCACCAATCACCCTCCCTCCACCCAACCTCCCCCCTCCCCTTTCCCCATATTCTTGGGCTATAATTGGGTTACAGCTTTTATATGAAAGCTATAAATTGGTTTCATAGTAGGGCTGAGTACATTGGATACTTTTTCTTCCATTCTTGAAATACTTTGCTAAAAAGAATATGTTCCAGCTCCATCCATGTAAACATGAGAGAGGTAAAGTCTCCATCTTTCTTTAAGGCTGCATAATATTCCATGGTGTACATATACTATAATTTATTAATCCATTCGTGGGTCAATGGGCCCTTGGGCTTCTTCCATGACTTAGCAATTATGAATTGGGCCTCAATAAACATTCTGGTACAAATATTTTTGTTATAATGAGTTTTGGTTTTCTGGATATATGCCTAGTAAAGGAATTGTAGGATCGAGTGGCAGGTCTATTTTTAGATCACTAAGTGTTCTCCAATAAATTTACTTTTGATTGAAAAGCATAATGGATGCTCATGAAAAAATAGACAAATTAAAAAAGAAAACCAAACATCTCAAAATTCAGAGATAGTTATTGTCAACATCAGAATATATTTTCAATGTTTTCTGAGTATATACACACACATACACACAGAAATAGATAACAAGGTTATACTGGATATGCCATTTCATGTGGAGTATTCTACTCAATATTCCATTATGAAAATTTTCATAGGCTTAAACTATGTTTCTGTTTGTCTTAGTGTTGGAATAATTTTGGAGAATTGTTGGAATAAAGGGCACTTGGAGTTTCAAAGACAGGTTTCCCCCTTCAAACTACCAAGCAACAGGACGGCAACCCCTGGTAAGCGTCCTTTCAGCCATCAGCCAATTTTTCTTTTTTACATATTTAAACATTTGTATTGCTCTGAGCAGCCATTGTTCTGATCATAGGAGGCCCTCTGCTGTTTCCTCTCTTTTCCACACACATCTGTGACCTTAGTGACGATGCAAGTAATTATGGAATATAGCAGAGAACCACAGATCTCACTTCCAGGGCGTCAAGGTACAGTAAAGCTCACTCTGCATCTGATGGTCAGAATTTAAAAGTAGGCAACATGGTAACAACAATAAAGATACATAAATTATATGCATGTAAAGCTCATTTATGCTGGCAGTTTTGTATTGTTGATTTTATATTGGTTTATGCCTTATTACATGGAAACATACAAACACACAGGACTCCTTAATCTGCTATGGTTTGTCTGCATAATATTTTCCTTGATCAGGATTTTCCAGTAAATGGAGAGAAAAACATATTATATGGGGGAAATTAGGTCACTGGCATGAGCTTTCTTTTGTTTTGCTTTTTTTTTCTTTTCCTTCCCTATTTTTCTTCCCCAATAATCCTTTGTAATAAAAGAATAAGAGATTGCATTTCTAAGATGCTGATTTCTGAAAAACCTCCTTTAAATCCTTGAGAACTAGGCTTGACATGAAGTATTTCCCACTTACACATGGAGACTGGGAGAAAAGGAATTTTAGAACGGCCCAGGGTCACACTGTGCATAGAAAGATAGTCAGCCTTGAAACCGGGTTGGTGAGTCTGAGTCTCATGTTCTGACCACATAACCCTATTGCTGGGGAATTCCTTGGATTCTTGCATTCCTTGAGAGTAAAGTAAGGGTGAGATTTCAATCAAACACAACAGGGGCAATAAAGAGCAAATGATTTGAGTAAGGTGACTGTTCCTTGGGGGAAATGAGCCTGTATGGAAGAATAAGATTGGTGGACAACTGCTTGTTCTTAGAAAAGGAGCAACACAGTTTCATTTATCTAATAGACATGTACAAAGCCGTATAAGCAAATTACCTTATAGCGTGTTAGATAGAAGACACAAGAAAAGAACCCGACACATGGTAATTAATAGGTATATTTTGTATCAATCAATGAATCAAAGTATGTAATAATGTTAGTTAAGACCCATCCAGCCCTCGCTATTTGCTGAACGTTTGTATTCTTATCTCTTTTAATGCTTATAACAATTTTATAGAGAAGGTATTATTCTCATTTTATAAATGAAAAAAAAATGAGACCTAGATAGAATAAGTTTTGTTCAAGGTCATAGAACTAATGAACTCATGCCTTAAATGAAACTAAGGCTTTTTGGCTCCAGGGGCCACCTCTTACCCATAATACCGTGCAGCTCCCCTGCCCCCAGGTGATTCTGTGTTAAGCCCATGCAACTTTTGGATATTTAATGTATACATTAGAGGGGAAAAGATCCCCTCCCCAAATGACAGCATCAATTGTCACTGCATAATCTTTTCTGATTTTGATCAATGTTCAAACACGATTTACACTATTGCAATTGGTCTATATCTGTGTTCAGCTCTTTTCACAAATATTATTTTGTATAAGTAGTCCATATACTTAAATTCTACTATCTATATATTGTACTTATGCCAGTATCCATTATAGAATTTTTGTACAGTGTACTATTAGAAATCTAGGTGAGTACTTCATTTTCGCTATGATGCACAGTATTGCCATAATAAGCCAGAAGCGTATTCCTTTAGTTAATAATCACATCACTGAGATTACTGAGTCAAATTATCACTTCAAACTGTGTGAACACGTTTAGGATACCTACACCATATCAGAAAGATAGGCCAATTTAAAAAGCACTAGAAATGTGTTGGTGCAACTCTTAGCCCCTGATTCCACCAATGCTTTAAAAAGGATCACTTGGGGCCAGGCACAGTAGCTCACACCTGTAATCCTAGCACTCTGGGAGGCCCAGGCAGGTAGATTGCCTGAGCTCACAGGTTTGACACCACCCGGAGCAAGAGGGAGACCTCTCTTAAAAATAGCCAGGCATTGTGGCGGGAGCCTGTAGTCTCAGCTACTCAGAAGGCTGAGGCAAAAAAATCACTTGAGCCGAAGAGTTTGAGGTTGCTGTGAGCTATGATGTCACAGCACTCTACCGACGGCAACCAAGTGAAACGTCTCAAAAAAAAAAAAGGTATGGTAGACTCTCATGTTTTACTAAACATTTTCTGTATTTTCCTACCTGTACTTTTTTATGACAAAATATTTGTTGTATCCTTTGCCTTTCTTATATATTAAGGAAATCTTTTTAAAAAACCCTCAAAAAATGATGATGCTCTAAATAATTCTGAGAAACACTCAATGAATTTCAGTTGACATTTTTGGGTTACCTGTACTCTACACAGATCTATCATAAGATGCTAAGAAATCATAATTAAAAACAATGTCGTCTTAGGAGTTGGAGATGGTGTCTGGTACTACAAACTATCTGTCACAATCAGATAGAAATTTGATTGAACACCTGCAAGTCTGTAAGTGGCAATACCACCCTCCCAATTGTTCAGAGATGCTTATCTGGTTGTTTTCTTCGAGGGTTTTTGGCTCCTTTGAGAATCTAGTAACATTTATGGGCCATTGCCATGGCAAATGCTCCCAGTATGCATCTTTCATAAGCTTCCACAGGACTTTCATGGATCCCAAGTTAATGACCCGGTTTTAGAGCGTTCTTACACTTACTTCTACCATTTTTTTTCTTCAAACTGCTTCCCCTCAGTGCACTGTTCTCTACTTTCTCATTGCCAATTTCCTTGTTCTGTAACTGAGGTTACAGAGAGAAACAGCAGAGGAGAAAAATATATACGGACACTTCTCAATGACAGCATAGCAGGGCTGAGTTCTGTGACCGAGATAAGGACAGAGTGCTATTGAAGTGTTCTAGAGGGGAGCCTTCAGAGTGGTTTGAATCAGTACTGCTCACCCAGACCCATTCCTAACTAATTTCTCAACTATTTTCTTGTCTTCTGCACCAGTTTGCTTTTTGCTCCGTAGAACAAGATGTCTAAAGCCTAATAAGATCATATTACCCCTTCTTAAAATTCTACATTTAAACTAGTATAAATTCAAACTTTTGTCCACATAATCCTCAAGGCGCTCTATGACCTGACCCCATGCTCTCTCCTACTACTGTCTTGTTAGGCTGGTCCAATCTAGTCCCATTTTCCTTTTTCTGTCTTAGGACTTGATCACATGTCTCCTGGAGCTTCCCGTGACTTGCTATCTCTCCTCATTTAGGTCTCAGGTGACTAAGAGGGACAATCCCTGATCACATCTTCTAAAATCTTCTATCCCAAGCACTCTTTCACTCCTGAACAGGTGTTATTATTTTTCTTCACACTTGTCACCAGCAAGTACTTTATTTATATGTTTGTTTTCCAAGTTTGTCCCTCGTATACATGCCACAGGACAGGGGCTTTGTTTAGGACTGAGAACGGTGCCCTCTACACAAAAGAAATTGCTCAAGAAATGTCTGTTAATAAATATTGGGGTTACTATTCTGCTGATGTACTATAGACCATAACTGATTCCTTTTCCCACAGTAAAACATTAAAGAAAATAACATTTTAAAGTAAGTCTTGTACTACTCCTAAAATAAGAGACTAAAACTTGTAATGATGACTAATAGTCTGATACTTATAGTTGAAACTTATCTACTATTGTAAAAATTGGCATGAGAAGACTTGATTTGTAATTTTCATTAAAGAGAGAGTTGTCATATATTGTATTTGAAAAAATCAGTACAAATATATGTTAAAAGATTGAACTCCAAAAAAAAAGACTGAACTACATAGAAAGGTTTTTAAACTAAAAGTAAAATTTCCCTTCTTGTATTTTTATGTATCGTATACGTAAATATTCATAAATTAATCTACAATACACAGCCTTTTGCAATTGCTTTTTTATTTTAAATTTAATAATGTATCTTGGAGGGTACTGTGCTTTTTTGTTTTTTGACCTCAATATTTAATTCTCCACTGAATTCATTTTGAGAAGCTGAGGAATACCTTTGATTGATAGGTTGTAACTTATAAAAGGGCATTTAGATATCTCTAGGGTTTTCCTGTTACAAAACTCTTTCAATGAATATCTATGTGAATATACACATGCAAATATCATATGCCACATAATATGATATGTACTATATAACATATAACATACCATACATATAATTGAAAATGTCACAAACACTGAGTACTTCTTTTTTCTCTAGATGTAAGTTCCTAGCACAGAAATATTTGATTGCTCTTTCAAATTTCAGGCCAATTATGCTGTTTAATCAATAAAATGTTAAAATTCCTGTTTTCTTTCATGCTTGCCAACTTTAGTTGTTTTTTTGTTTTTGTTTTTTTTTAAGAGACAGAGTCTCACTTTATCACCCTTGGTAGAGTGCAGTGGCATCACAGTTCACAGCAACCTCCAACTCCTGGGCTTAGGCGATTCTCTTGCCTCAGCCTCCTGAATATCTGGGACTACAGGTGCCCACCACTACACTCAGCTGTTTTTTTTTTTGTTGTTGTTGCAGTTTGGCCGGGGCTGGGTTTTGAACCCGACACCCTCAGTATATGGGGCTGAGGCCCTACTCACTGAGCCACAGGCGCTGCCTGCCAACTTTTGATATTAATGAAACTTTCAAAGTACAGCCAGTCATGACTTTAAACAACATGGTGTCTCCTGTTACTGTGCCTTTTTGTCTTTAATTATAAAACATACTATATGATCTGAATTTCTTTTTTTTTTTTTTTTTTGAGACAGAGCCTCAAGCTGTCCCCCTGGGCAGAGTGCCGTGGCATTACAGCTCACAGCAACCTCCAGCTCCTGGGCTCAAGCGAGTCTCCTGCCTCCGCCTCCCAAGTAGCTGGGACCACAGGCGCCCGCTACAACGCCCGGCTATTTTTTGGTTGCAGCCGTCATTGTTGTTTGGCGGGTCCGGGCTGGGGATTCGAACCTGCCACCTTAGGTGTACGTGGCTGGCGCCTTAGCCGGTTGAGCTATAGGCGTCGAGCCATGATCTGAATTTCATTCATAGTTTAAGGATTCTTGCTTCAGTGGTGAAGTTCAAAGGACTATAGACATTTATCCCAAAGTGCATGGAAACGAGGTCCACCACTTTAGACAGCTGAATAGTGTTCTCTTCGTTTGTAACATACCACCATTGTAAACAATTTGAACCATAACTTTTCCCCCATGGAAAAAAGTTTAATTTTCACCATCAGGCGTCTATCTCCCATCATCACAGTGGCCTTCTAATGAACAAATACAGATGAGATCAAGTGTATCCATATGGTGGATACTTGTGGCGTTCCTATACTCACCTTCTCTTCAGTTTTTGTGTTATGCAATAGTCCTTCCTTAAAATTTTCTCTTCTTTTGGCCTCTGGGACATGTAGTCTGGGTTCTCTCCGACCCTAATACCATTCCTAGTTTGACTGCAAGATTCTTTCCTTTACCCATCTCCTAATCATAGTGATCCTTCAAAACCTGGCTGTTAGACATTCTCTCCAGTTTGTCTCTTTTAAAAATTTCCATAATACCAGCATGAGGATAAGTTACAAATCTCACCTCAATGAAGCCCAGGTATCATCTCCTTGCATATACACACGTGGTCAAATAGAAACCATACATATTCTGGATATTTCACAAGACACTTAACGGATCCTGCAGCAGAACACCAGCAGAGTTCTTCCACGCCATAAAAAGCATCACATCAATTCAGTCGCTCAGGCCTCAGCCTGGGCTGTCATCTTCCACCGCTAGGTAGTCATCCTGTATCACTTCCTCCCTTCAAAGCAGTTTTCAGATCTGTTCCTATTTGTCTCTCACATCGATACCCTCACCCTAAACCAAACCAATATGTGTTTGCTGAATAGATACGCGAGTGAATGAACTGGGCAGAAAGGTAGCAAAGTGAAACAAATGATGACATATATAATAGTACCCTATGTTAATCACTGAGTAGCTTTTACATTGTCTGTTTTTCAAAGTGGTTTTCACAGCTTGAGTTTTCTTCGTTCAACGTCATGAAAGCCTGATGACTTCTACGTGTTTGCGTGGCTTCCTTTCCCCTCCGTCCCCTCCTCTGTGTCTCTTTTCCCTCCTTTCCTCCTTCACTCGTGCCTTTCTCCCGGAGCCTCTCCAGCTTCCCGCTCCCCTGCCCCGGCCCGCGCCGCCCTCCCAGCACGCTGGTCAGCTCCTCCAGCCTGAGCGCCCCGCCCCGCCCACGCGGAGCCGAGTCACGAGGCTGGGGGCGGTGAGGCGCGAAGGGGGCGGAGCGAGGTCCGGGCGCCGCAGCGCGCATGGGCGGAGCCGGGTGCGCGGGCCGCCCTCGTATATCTGCGCCTGCGCGGGGTCGCAACTGGGCCAGTCGGGACGGAGGAGACAAGATGGCGCTACGGGCGATGCGGGGGATTGTGAACGGGGCCGCGCCTGAGCTACCCGTGTCCACTAGTGGGCCAGTGGTGGGAGCTCGGGAGCAGGCGCTGGCAGTTAGTCGGAACTACCTCTCCCAGCCTCGCCTCAGTGAGTATCTGAGAGCAAGACGTATTCCGTCTTTGCTCCTTAGCCTAGCCCTTTGCTCCCACTCACCTGCTTAGCCCGCGGGTGGGGGGGGTGGGATTTATTTTTCCCTCCCGCTCCCCTCACAGCCCTGACCCACTTGTCTCTCTCTACAAGAAGATTGGCGTGTACCTTGCATTCCCGTGAGGTGGGGTGAGGCAAGAGCGCCAGCGGGAACTTTTTCCTAGGCTTGGTGGGCTTCCTTCTAGTCATTCCCTGCCCTCTCCAACTTCCCCAGGCTGGAGCATTCTCAGCCGCTTCCTGTCTCTGAGGGCCACTTCTTGTCACTCCGATCATAATTTCCCCCTGACTTCTTTTGGATGGTTAGGGGTCGAGGCAACGCCCCTTCCCATCCATCCCATCTCGCTGGTGAGGACCTCAGGGCAGGTCTTGAGCTCCTGCCCGGGGCGGACGGTGTAGTGCCATCGCTGACGTGGTCAGGCCTCTCGTGGATGGAGGTCAGGCCAGCAGCCAGAGGGAGATGTGGCTTGTTATTCGGTGGAGGGGCTACTCCACAGGAGGACACCTAGATATCAGAGAACGCTAGAGCTGAAAAGTACTCTGCAGGTCACCTAGTCCAACAACCCTCTCGTTTTACAGGTGAGAAGCCTAAGGTTCCGGGAGGGGTAGGACTTACCAGGCTTCAGTCTCTTAATTACTGGCAGAGCAGGAACTAAAAATCCAGGTTTTTAAATTCCTCTTGGGTCTTTTTCTACCATTGCTTCTTCATTTACTGACCGGTTAACCAAACTTGGTTGAGTGCAAAGTTCTGTAGGGAAGTCAAGCAGCTTTGCCTATATATAGCATGTGTGCATAGGCTTAAGTGTTGCAGTGATTATAAAAAGACCTTCATAAACGAGGTTTAAGTGGACAGTTCAGTTCCAAAGAAATGGTTATTGATTACTAAAGAATTCGGTTGTGTGTAACATCAAACCTCTTCACAGCGTTTTTAGGAACTGGGGATGAACCCTGGAAATAGACTTTAAAAAAAAATTAGAAAAACACCTGACATTTCCCCAGGTGGTGAGACTGCCTTTGCACTGGTTAGTTGTCAGAGTGCCTGTTTGCAGGTGGCTCATTGGTGAAAAAAAATTGCAGATGACTCGTTTTGGTCTGGGAGATCTGAAGCCTGACTAATCCCATCCTGATCTGTCAGTAGGTCATGTGACAGCACTGCAGTGTGAGGAAGAAGGAAAACAGATTTCTGTGGATTGCTGAGATGTGCCTTTTACACCAGGAATTGTTTGAACTAGAGGATGACTGTTGGGGGTTTATACTAATGTATGAGCTGAAGTACCTAGTGAAGGAAATTGACAGAAGTTGCATTCTCATATAAACCTTGGTGGTAAATTTATACCTAAGAATGACAAATTTTCTTTTTATGAATTGTGTTGTATTTGGGCAGTGGAGATGGACATTAATGGTGCCTTTAGGAAAAGGTTATAAGGGTATAGTGGTCCATTTCCATTTAATTATTCCTTACCAATTCAGAGAATTTCAGCTGAAATAATAGGGTTTAACAAATACTCCTTGATTAAGGCTGTAAACCATTGAGAGAGATGAATATGATTTCTTGACATTCCCTGTGTGCCTAGTCAGTGGCTGAAGAATTTCTCTGGATGACATTAATCTTGGCAGAACTATTGTGGGATAGTGCTTAAAACTGAACCTTTAGAGGTCAGGCATCCCCAATCCCTAGCATAACGAATGACACATAGACGGTGTCTTGTTGAATGTATGTATGACTTGCATTTAAATTGCTTGATCTCAGGGTTTAGTGGATAGATTCTTAACATGAATGGAATCAGTAGGGAGCCGAGTTTCCCTTATGTATCTGGGTTATTTGAAAAGCCATAAATGATGTGAGGGAGAATACTGAGCATAGAAATACAGAGTAAAAACTTTAAAAATTAAAAAAAAAGCATAAATGATATGCTTAGAGTTACAACTTACTGCATTTTAATATCTTTTTCCTATTTTGCCAAATATTTCATCTAGTCAGCAGCTTTAATTGCTTTTGAATAAATATTGATCAGCCTGTTAATTTTTGTAATTAAAGATTGATGATACCATCTAAGGTGCTATGTAATTATTTACTGTGTGCCTTTTGAGTGAAGGCATGGAGTAGGATTAGCAGTTCCCCTGTACAAAAACAGCTTCAGGATTATAGGACTGGTAACAGGAAATGGGAAGTATACAGGCTTGAAATTCGGAAGTGATCTTGAGCAATTTAGCTGAATTTCTAAAGTCAGAAGGAGTGAAAACCTGATTTTCTTTTAAAAGAAAAGGCTCAACAATAGAGATAGAGCTTCTGGATGTTAAATATTTTGAATTCGGTGATCTCTATTTTTCTTGAGGTCCTAGATGAACCTTAAATTTCTTACCTCATAGAACAGAACCAGCCCCAGCAAAAAGTTAGTCAAATAAACCTTGACTTCTTGCTTTCTTCTAGGACCTCTTCCTCAGTTGCCTATTGGTCAGGGTGTGGGTCTTTACTGTTCTTACACAATGAAAGATGTTTGCTCTGGAATTTTGTTTTGAGAATAGGTGGAGTCTTAGGGACTAGAATTTTTATTGTGCAATGGTGGTCAGATTTTCTCTTTGAATATTTCACAATCATTAAGTGGTATTAGTAGTGTTGAACAGTCCCTTATCCTGCTAGAGGAAGAGAATGTCATCCGTTAAAATTTGTGTTCCTTAAAATCTGTGTGGATTTTGGCTTTTAAATGTTAACTTTGTAACTATTTTCCACTTCATAGTGGAGGATCAAAGGTAAGACTTTTTGCTTGCGAGGTGTGTTGAGTATGTAGGTGTGTTGAGTATGTAGTGTTAAGCATCTATCTACTGTGTTGTTAGAAGTTCTGATTATCCCCCGTCCATGTACCTGTGGATTTAAGTTCTTGTTCATTTGGAAATTTTCAAGAGAAGAGTGGTCATTATTTTGGTAAGCAGAAATATTTAAGAACTTGTAAATGGATTTTCTCCTTTTTTTATTGGAAGAAAAAGTTAATGTCTTTGGCAGGTGCATTTTAACCAGGTATCTCTGCTTTGGACTGTTAGTGATTAATGGTGAAGAAGGCTGTATAAATACTGTTGAGGGATAACAGGCAGTGTTTGGTTATCATTTTCTCCAGTTGACTTTCTTTGAGTATAGTTTTATTATCATGGAAAAGAGCTATAGTTTTATATAAATTATTTTTTTAGTACCCACTTGCAGTCCAAGAACTAGGAACTGTGTATTCTCTGTATTTTCTGACTATATGGAGGACTAAAGTCAGAAATGTTACAGAGTCATAGAGTACCAACTTTAAGAATTAAAGAAAAATTAAACGGACATAAGCCTGGACTCTCCAGTTAAAAACAAATTTATCAGGGCCTTAGTTTCCTATGTGTAAAGTGAGCAGGTGTCAGCTTTGCCTCCCCTATTAGTCCATTTTGTATTGCTTAGAATACTTGAAACTGGATAATTATAAAGAAAAGGAATTTATTCTTACAGTTCTCTAGGCAGAGAAGTCCAAGGTGGGAGAGCCTTCTTGAGGGATCTTCACAGAGTCCTGAGGTGGTTCAGGGCATCACGGGGTGAGGGGGCTGAGCATGCCAAGGTGGTGGCTCAGGTCTCTCTTCCTCTTTTTATAAAATCTCTCCCAGGATAACTCATTAGTCGCTGAATGAACTAATCCATTCTTGAGGACAGAGCCTTCATGGTCTAGTCACTCTGTAAAGGCTATACTCTCAGCCTTGAGAGGTTGAAGTTTGAATGAGAGTTTGAGAGGGGATGTTCAAACCATAGTGCTTAACCTCATAGTATTTTGTGAAGACAAAATCAGATAGCTTTGTAAAAACACGAACCACTCTCCAAATATAAAGTTTGGTAGTATTTTTGTTTAGTTTGTGTTATAACATTTATTAGGTTAGCTTTTATATTTCAATTGAATTTAAACTAATCATATTTAACCTCTGATTTGTCTCAGAAGTGGTCTTGGTCTCCTCATGTTTGCCATGGTATTCAGTGCTAGAAAGCTGATGAAGCCTCTCTGTCAGATCCTCCATTCTCTGCCCAAACACTTCCATAGGCTGGAGAAGATTGTTTTCCAATATACAAGGGAATATTGCCTAGTGCATTACATAATAAAAAACTATTTTTCATAGCTAAAATTCTAGACTTGTCCAGTTATTTTAGGTAATGTCACTTAATAATTCCTGTGAGTATAAGAGTACCATATCACCAAAAAAAAAAAAAAAGAAAGAAAGAAACCAGTTGGTTTTAGAATTTGGGCTGCAAAAAAATTGAAGGATAAGTGACTCTGGAGCCAGACCCCATTGGTTTAAGTCCTTGGGTATTTTGCTGAATTTCCCTATTCTATTTTGTTCTATTAAAACTTGGAATCATAATAGGTCCAAAGGCCAGGTGTGGTGGCTTATGCCTGTAATCCTAGCACTCTTGGAGGCCAAAGTGAGTAGATTGCCTGAGCTCACAGGTTGGAGACCAGCCTGAGCCAGAGTGAGACCTCATCTCTAAAAATAGCCTGGGGTTGTGGCAGGCACCTGTAGTCCCAGCTACTTGAGAGGCTGAGGCAAGAGAATTGCTTAAGCTCAAGAGTTTGAGGTTGCTGTGAGCTGTGACGCTATGGTACTCTATCATTTTACCGAGGGTGACAGTGAAACTCTGTTTCAAAATAATAATAATAATAATAGGTCGGGAGATTAAATGAGAACTTCTGACCGGTATTAAATGTGTGTTGACCGGTATTAAATGTGTGTTGGTGTTAAATTGCAGGGTTACTACTGGATTTTTTAAAGGCTATCTACATTGTTGCAAATGTAGAGATTCTTGGTGAAGTAGAATCTTTCTTGAGAAGTCAGCTGGATTCACTGTTTCCAGGAAAAGCTGTGACTTCTTTTTCTTGGTCATGCTTTTGCTTGTGACTGGTAAAATTTAGTAGTTGGAAATAAGCTTGAATTTTAAACATGAGATTCTGAAGCATTGTTGTAGAGATTAGAAATTCAAAGGAGATGCAGTCTTGTTTAAAAAGTAATTTTTAAGAACCTGAAAGATTTTATTGATGTTGCATTTCATTCAAAACAAAGCTGCTTATAAATCTGAAAACTAGATCTCCAACCCCACCCCATTAGATAAAGGATTTGAAATGCAATGATCTGTGTTTTTATATTTCTGCAAACTGGATTTTGAGAAAATATGTTTCTAATATTGCTCACCTTACATTTTTCTATTTAGCAGTTTTAGAAAGTCAGTGAAAAACAGAATGTTGGGAGACCTTTAAAATGAGAACAATGATGTAATATTTATGAGGATTAGAAGTGTTTTTTAAGAGTATTAGATTATTTTAAAACAATGGGGAGGGTTTTCATAAAAGTAGCAGGAAATGTGGCAAATGGAGTCTTAGGAGAAGATTACCCTTCACTCAAGTAGCTTAATTTTTAAACTTGTGACTTGCCTTTTATTTAAGATAAAAAAAAAATCCTGTGGATAATTATAGTGCAATTACTGATTTATTCAAGTAATTGGTGTCTGGATAAAATACTTGATACCTGGATGAAAATGTCCTGTTAATATGACAGGGGGAAGCCCTGGTAGCACTTGCCTGCTCTGTCCCAGCATTTGTCCCAAGGCACTTGCTTCTTGGCTTCAGGCTGAAGGAATCATGGCTTTAGATTCCATAGTTCCTTCAGTGGACAGACTGGTTATTAAATGGTTTCCTCATTCTTGGGAGTCCAAGTTTGTGCTGGGTACCTCTGGCCAAGCTCATTAATAAGACCTCAAAAGAAATCTAGAAAGTGAAAAATTCCTAGTGGCTTGAAAGCTTCATGTAAATGATTTTAAGCCTTATGGTAAGTTTTCTTCAGAAATTGATTTCATGGTTTTTTTTTTCAGCTGTTTTGATTACGAAATTTAGTGAATTCTGAAATTATCTGTTGGAATAACTTCCCCTGAGCATTCTGTTGACGTGTAATTACTATTACTCTTGCTGCACAATGTGGGATTTAGGTAGTACCTTGTAGAGAAGACTATTAGACTAGCAGTTTATTCCTTGAGCATAATTAGAGCAGCAGAAGATATCAGCCTCTAACCTGGCAATGACATTTGACTTATAACCCTGGCTTTGCTTTCCATTGCCCACTCCTTCTTTGACAGAGTTTTTACCCCTTGTTTTTATAACTGATTAACCATGGCTTTTTACCTTGCTGGCTACGTTTTCTCAGTTTCCGTCACCCCCTAGCTAGAGTGCAGTGGCACCATCTAGGGTGCCTTGTCATCATTGAAGCTCACAGCAACCTCAAACTCTTGAACTCAACCAGTCCTCCTGCCCCAGCCTCCCAAATAGCTGGGACTACAGGCAGGTGCCACTGTGCCTGGCTAATTTTTCTATTTTTAGTAGAGATGGGGTCTTGCTCTTTCTGAGGCTGGTCACGAACTCCTGAGCTCAAGGGATCCTCTGCCTCAGCCTTCCATGGTGCTAGGACTAAGGGTGGAGCCACTATGCCTGGTCTTCAGTTGTGAGTTTTGTCACTTGTACTTAACATAAGAATTCCCTTTCTCTTCTAATCAACTTAGCTAATAGCCATGTCCTCCATAAAATTTTTCCTTTTTTCTCTGTGGTGGGTACTCTTACTGTTTTTGCTGTGCTCCCACAAACCCTTCCTGCTCCTCCAGCAACAGCCCTTATCACATTCTCCCCACAAAAGACTGAACTTTTGAGGGCATGCAGAATCTTGTCCCTCTGTGCCTTGTTGATATGTCTTGGGTGCTTAGAACAATAACTTACTCATAGTAAGGATTCAGAATGATTTTGGTTGAATAAGGGAGGGTTATGAAAAGTTGTGTAGGCACAGGCATATTTTATAAGTTCATTGAAAAATGTAGCTGTTTGAGTTTCATATTATAAAGGTGTGATGAAGTAGAGAGATAATTTGGATCTTTGTGCTGTTTGACTAAAACTGACTCTTCTGTTTCTTTCCAGCATACAAGACAGTATCAGGAGTCAATGGTCCACTAGTGATCTTAGATCATGTTAAGGTAATATCACCAGCTGTTATAGTCTATTTATGTAGTAAAACGTGGTAGTAAGTCTTGTTTAATACGTTTAAGATTTTTATTTTTTTACTTTAGATTTTTGTTAGGATTTTAAAGTCATTCTTGGGACTGTCAGTGTTGTTTTGGAGACAAGAGTTTTAGACCAAAAGTTATTAAGACCGGATTCCAGCACTGGATCTGCTGTGGGATTGTTTGTGGCCCCAAAGCCCTCATACAAAATCTAAAAAGAAAAAAAAGGTCAATACTGCCTAACAGATTTGTTAGGAGAAAATCAGCAATAATATTTATGAGTGTCTTTGTATGGTATCTTATGGCCCTTATCATAGACTGCCATGTGTTATAGTTATTTTTTATAGTATTTATCTTATCTTTTCTACTAAATTTTAGGCTCTTGAGTGAAAGAACAATGTTACTTTTATCTTTGAGGGCTTGACATTGCTATCCAAATAATGAATGTACAAGAACAGGTTATCTCAACAGCGACTAAAACCCTTAAAGCAAAGAGAAGTTTTTACTTATTCTGTTTGTTGTAAAGATCTTTAGTTACATGTTTGTGTTTTTTTTTTTTTTAGCCAGACTTATATAGGTACAGAAGAATTATAAACACTTATTATCTTAGAAAGAAAGGTGCAGGATATAATTTATAATTGGATACTCTGGGTGCTAAACTTTTTGCCTGAACTGTATGATCAAAATGCCTTCCAAGAAAGTAATTTATATAATATGCTTTCTAAAACAATAATTCTACATTGGTTGTTGGGGTGGGTTGGGGGAGAGGCACACAAAATTACTAGTTTGTTGAGAGAGGTTAATGATAGGTGTGTGTGGCATGTGACTTCTCTGGAAATAGAAAATACATAGAGAAGCATTTCTTAAAAGAAAGAGCAAAGTGCATTGTCTTTCTGTTTAGCACTAAGAGAAACTTTATGTGTGACAAGGTACCTAAGCAAAGTAATGGCAGAATTAACCCAGCAAGTTTACACTAGGCTGCAGGTTGATTCGAAGCCTCAATGTAGTGAACTTAGACTGTACAAGATTTACGTAGGTACCTATTAACATTTTATGAAAGAACATGGCCTGCACTTTTATTAGGAAAATATTAAGAAGCTTAATTTCTCCCTTTTTTCTACATTCTTTATTAAATAAAATTTTTGGCTCATTTTTAAAATAAGAAATTTTTCTTTTTCTTTTCTTTTTTTTTTTTGAGACAGAGCCTCAAGCTGTCACCCTGGGTAGAGTGCCATGGCATCACAGCTCATAGCAACCTCCAACACCTGGGCTCAAGCAAGTCTTCTGCCTCCACCTCCCAAGTAGCTGGGACTACAGGCGCCTGCCACAATGCCCGGCTATTTTTTGGTTGTAGCCATCTTTGTTTGGCTGGCCTAGGCTGGATTTGAACCTGCCAGCTCAGGTGTATGTGGCTGGCACCTTAGCCGCTTGAGCCACAGGCGCTGAGCCAGAAATTTTTCTATTAGCAAATGTATTTTTGAAAAACAGCTCAGAAACTGAGTTTCAATAGTATAAAGTGCTGAACTTCGCACAGAAAATATCATGGTGAACAATGAGAATGAGTCCTCCTCCCATGGAGCAAAGGGCAGTGGAGAATCAGATAGACTACAGACCCATAAATGTGTAGTTAGGAAGTTCTCTGAAGGGTATAGTAGGGTGTTAAAGGAGATAGTATTAGGGCAGACCTATCTCTGAAGAAATAATTTTAACAGAGCTAAAAAAGCTTCATTACATATTACTTTGGGGTGAGATAAATAAATTTTATGTAAAATGACTTTAGACTATGAGATTTACAGTGATTTTTGTTTTTCTTTCTATTTTTAGCTTTTGGGTTGTTGTTTTTTTTTTTTTTTGAGACAGAGTCTCAAGCTGTCACCCTGGATAGAGTGCTGTGGCATCACAGCGCCCGGCGCTCACTCGCTCTCTCTCAGATATATATATATATATATATATATATATAAAAATTCATTTATTTTATTTTTGGGGATGGTAGTTGTCATCATTGTTGTTTGGTGGGGCTGGGCTGGATTCAAACCCACCAGCTCTGGTGTATGTGGCTGGCACCCTAGTCGCTTGAACTATAGGCGCCGAGCCAAGCTTTTGGTTTTAACTTAAAACATGCACAATTAATTAGGAATTGTGCTAATTATATCAGAATAGACGATGAAGTCCTGGTACCAACTCATTTTATGAAGTTAGCTTATGTTGGATTCTAAAACAAGACAAAGAGTAATACTAGAAAAGAAAAATATAGCTATTCTCACTTAGAAACACAGATTCCAGAATCCTTAAATATAGAAACAAGTTAGATGTTAGCAAAAATATCTGTATAAAAAAATCAACAAAAGTATAACAAAGTAGAATTGATCCCAGTAATATTAATATAATTTATTACTAGAAAACATACCAGTGTAATTTTGTTCATTCATGGATTAACTAGAAAAAGTTTATGCTTTTTTCAATAAATACAGAAAGAGTATCTGATGTGATTACTTAATTCATTTTTAAAAGACCTTTTAGAAAATAAGGAATAAAGCTTCTAACCTCTTAATGAGTATTCATCACAGTCTGCATCAAACAGCATACTCAACAAGACTCCCGGAATGGTCCCATTTAAATCAGTGAAAGGAAAACTCCTGTTTCCTCTCTGCTACCATCCTTGGTAACTATTTCATTTCTGACATCAGGTATATGAGTTCTTTTCCTGCAACGATTCAGTTCTTCAGTGAACATCTATTTTCTGGTTTCCTACAATTTAACTTATTTCTGACATTAACTGCCTTGAGTTGATGTGGACCCCATGGGTCAAGGGATTAGTTCCGTAAGACTGTCCCCCACCTCACTTGCCAGTTGAAGGTGGTGGGTCCTTAGATTACCCACTGCTACTGTCCCATTTGCCTATAAATCGAAGATTCCCTTCTCAAGTTTGGTAATTTGCTAGAATAGCTCACAGAACTCAGGAAAACTATTTACTATTACAGATTTTTAAAATAAGGATATATTAAAGACAACAAATGAGCAGCCACATGATGAGATTACATATGGTGATGTCCTGAAGGGTTCTGAGCCTAGGCACTTCTTTTCCCATGGATCTGGGGTGACCACCCTGTTAGCACATGGATGCCACCTTGTTCTCCAACCCAGAAACTCCAGACCCCTTCAGTTAGAATTTTTATGGAGACGCCATTACCTAAGCATAATTGATCAAATAATTAGCTTGCGGTGGTCAAGTCAATTTCCGGTCCCTATATTCTCCCAGAGGTCAGGGGGTGGGGCTGAACATTCTGACTCTCTAAACAAGTGGTTGTTTCCTTTCGCAACTGCCCCCTCTCCAAGGACTTTCCAAAAGTTACTGTATTAAAATATACCCTGGTGTGTTAGAAAGGGGCTTGTTATAAATAATAAAATATGTTCTTTTTACCTTTATTGCTATTACTTGGGTTTTATGGGTTCTGGACAGGAGCTAGGGATAAAGACCAAATAAATATTTCTTACTATATCACAATATCACGGTCAGGAAGTAGATGATGATGCTAGTCACCATCGTTATCCATCTTTTTGCTTAAAATGTAGCCAGTGCTATGGGCAAAAGGAATTAGAGTATAAATGGATTAAAAAGGAAAATGAGCAATTATAGTCATTTCTCTTCTTTCTTCCCTCCCCCCTCTTCTTGCTCCTCCTCCCCCCTCTTCTCCCTTCCCTTCTGTCTCTTTCTTCCCTTCCCTTCCTTCCTTTTTTTTTTCTTTTTCTTTCTTTCTTCTTCTTTTTTTTTTTTCTTGAGATACAGTCTGGCTCTGTTGCCCAGGCTGGAGTGCAGTAGTAAAAATTAAATTTAAATTTAAGAATATAAGACTGACATATGACATAGATGGAGAAAAAGGATATGTTTTTATACTTCTAGGAAGATCGTAACTTAACACAGTTCCTTTGTAGAGTTAATTTGGCAGAAAATGGATGTGGCCTGTATGTAGCCCACCAAATCCCTTTGGGAAACTTTGGCACACTAATGCAAGGAGCCTCCTACAAAAATGTTGATAGTAGCATTTTACTGTTAGTGTAAATTTGAAACAACCTTGAACTCCATTTGTAGAAGAACAGCTGAATAATATGTAGTATAGTTATTTGATATTAACTACATTTATTTTAATAGTGTCAGATGTCTGTGTATTCACATTTGAACATCTCCAAAATCTAAGGGTCTTATATTCAATGATGTATCAGAGTTTAATTGGCAGAGTTGTTTTTTTTCTCACATCACATAAAATAGTGATACAATTTTAGTAAATTATGTTAAGATTATTAACGTGACAGTACGTCATGCTAAGCATAAAGTCAAGTTAAAACAAGTTGCAGAATGATGTATTTTGTACATTGTCATTTGTGTAAAGAAAGCACTAGCCTATGTCTTTTGCAGACATATATTTTAAAATAGTAAAAATGAATTGGAGGAATATATTATCTTATTAGGGTAGTTAGTTTAAGGGTGGACTTAAGCATTATTTTTTGTCATAATGGTAATTATTCTTCCCCTGTCCTCCATACGCCAGCTCCCAGGTGATGACACACTCAGCACAGAAAGCAGGCATTAGTTCCAAGTGGTGGGAGCACAGCTACAGATATTTGTAAATTTTATACCTTTTTATAACTTCGGAACTTTAAAACATGTGTGCAGAAGAAAAGCAATAAAGAATTGCCATGTTTTCATGAATTTAAGATCCTTCTCTCTATACTTTATTCTGCGTTTGCCAGTATATATGTCAGTGACATGTGTTCCATGGACTTAAACTGCCTGAGGATACTGTAAACTCAGCATAAACTATGTGTATTGCAGATGGTTAAAGACAGAGCATATAATTTGGGGAGCTTTTAAAATGTTGGTTATTGATCGTTTATTTTTTCCTGTTTAGTTTCCCAGATATGCTGAGATTGTCCACTTGACATTACCAGATGGCACGAAGAGAAGTGGGCAAGTTCTGGAAGTTAGTGGTTCCAAAGCAGTGGTTCAGGTAAGTGCCATTTTAAAAACTTTGCCAATTGAACTGTTTCTTAACAGCAAACACATAAAGAAGTACTACTTGGTTTTTTCTAATGATCATTTTATAAGAGTATTTGGAGGCTGATTACTGGTTGCAGGGAAAAAAAGAGCTATTGTTATGAGTTGTGTTGCTCAGCGTCTGCCACCTACATGCGCTCTAGTCTAATAACCCCTCTGGTAAAAGAGGTTTTTGGGGGGTTTTTTTGGCTGGGGATGGGTTTGAACCTGCCACCTCCAGCATATGGGGCCAGCGCCCTCCCCTTTGAGCCACAGGCACCGTCCATTTTTTTTTTTTTTTAATGAATAAAATGAAATAGTAACATAGAAGGAAAGAGATGAAAAGCAGAATTCATTGATTATGGGATGAAACCGAAACCATATCTGAGTCTGTTCCTTTACATTGTCTCTTATAGTTCCTGGTTTTTAATATTAGCTCATTATAGGAAATGATAGTTTTTCAACTAACATCTTCCCCTAAAAAATAATCTAGCTCTGGGGTTGGCCAAATTTCTATAAAGGGTCACCTAACTTCTTTTGCATATTTCTTTTCTTTATTTTTATTTTTTTAAATAATTCTTTGAAAATGTAGAAAATATTTATGCTTGCTTATGGAATTTGGGCTGCAGGTGGGACCCTTGGTCCAAGACTGACAATTTGGTTCATCACCATGAAAGTTTCTTTGTTCATTTTATTAAAAATGGTATACATTTATGTATTTTACTTTACAAGGGCTGATTAAGAACCCATCATCTGAGTTTCTTTTACCCTTCTCATTTATTCTTTTTATTCATAGGTATTTGAAGGTACATCAGGTATAGATGCCAAGAAAACATCCTGTGAGTTTACTGGGGATATTCTCCGAACACCAGTGTCTGAGGATATGCTTGGTAAATTGATGTTATTATTCATTCTGAGCAGAGATCTATTGCCTTGTAAACATACTTCATAAAGGTGAAAAAAATTACAAGTGTTTGAAGGTCTATTCTGTACTGTTTTGTTACTGTTTTACAGGTCGGGTATTCAATGGATCAGGAAAACCCATTGACAGAGGTCCTCCTGTGCTGGCTGAAGACTTTCTTGATATTATGGGTAGGGGCAGTAGTTGGACTTTTGTGTTTTGCAGAAAACAGCTTCTATCTATCTTGCACTTTTGCCAGATAGTGATTTTTATGATACCATTTTTAAGTAGATAACTAATGTTCTCCATGTATTAGAAATTATTTTATAAATTAATTTTTCCTAGAAATTATCTTAAAATTTTATGTAATATCTTACGATGTTGTAAAGTATCCAGGATATATCTGAAGTGAATATGGTTATAATGACTTTGGAAGTAGGATTTCTCTCTTCTGTGGTAGACTTCTACTTCACTTTAGGAATTTGATTCTGCTATTGTATGTTTTATGAGTCTACAAAAGACTAAAGGAAAAAATTATGTCAACTTTTATATTTCAAAAGTAAACCGATTTTTCAGTTAAGAGTAGAGAGAAATGGTTTATGCAGTTCTGGTCTTCTTGTGTTTCTCTTTGAAATTAGTTGTATTTCCACTTCCATTCAAGAATACTGTGCAGACATATTAAAATTTTCCCTTTTGGAAATGCATTAGGTCAACCAATCAATCCTCAATGTCGAATCTACCCAGAGGAGATGATTCAAACCGGCATTTCAGCCATAGACGGCATGAACAGTATTGCTAGAGGGCAGAAGATTCCTATCTTCTCTGCTGCTGGGTTACCACACAATGAGGTGAGAACTAGGATCTGAAATTTAGCAGGGAAGAATTTCTCAGTGTATCACTGTTAGTGAGAAAGAAAGGGTTTTTAGAATACTTAGTGTTCTTGTTTGTATAATCCCGTTATCTTGAATTTTTATCCACACATATGAATGTCTTACAAATGCTTATCTTCACAAAAAGTACAAAATAGTTTTGTTGGATAAATCTCCTAAATTCTCCCAATTGCATTTATGATTATAATTTCAAAAAGTTTAGGATAAAAGTTATTTAGGTCATAGCAATGTTGCTTTAGATGTCAACTCAGTTCCTTTTACAATTTTCTTCAGATTGCAGCTCAGATCTGTCGCCAGGCTGGTTTGGTAAAGAAGTCCAAAGATGTGGTGGACTACAGTGAGGAAAATTTTGCAATTGTATTTGCTGCTATGGGTGTAAGTACAGGTTGTTTGTTTTGTTTTAGTATGGCATATAAAATTCATTGCTTGCGGCACTAGAACAATGAAGTAAACTGCACATATATAGTTGAATTTCTCTCGAGGTAGAGAAGTTGCAGCTTGGCATTTTTACCAAACTAAGGCTTAAAATTTACCATTTCAGAAATCTAAAATTTAACAGTAAATATTATTTGTTTGTGCCCCAAACAGGTTCTTTATTCTATTGGCTTTTGTGAATTTTTTTTGGGGGGGAGTGCTTGAAACTTTAAAAGAAGGAACAATTTAGATCTGTAGCTTGGCCTTCATCAGAGCAAATGTTGAGAATTTTTTCTCTCCTGCCACTGATAGAGTTATTCCTGTTTAGGTAAATATGGAAACTGCTCGTTTCTTTAAATCTGACTTTGAAGAAAATGGCTCAATGGACAATGTCTGCCTCTTTTTGAACTTGGCTAATGACCCAACGTAAGTAGAGCTGTTTCTTTTTGTTCACCCACACACAGGGTCAAAACTGTTACTGTACTTAAGATGAGGGAGAGGTAAAATGTAATGAAAACATGGCCTGGGAATGAGGCAATTCTGTATTTAAATTTACCCGTGCTTGTTCTTGGTAGCTGTTTCATTGGGCAAATTGCTTAGGCTCTGAAGCTCGTAAAATGTGACAGATATTTATCTCATTTGTTTTGTACATTAAATGAGATCATACATGTAAACCGCCTAGCACACAGTTGATACTCAGGAAATAATTTTTTTCCTTTTTTTTTTGAGACGGAGCCTCAAGCTATCCGCCTGGGTAGAGTGCCATGGCATCACGCTCACAGCAACCTCCAACTCCTGGGCTCAAGCGAGTCTCCTGCCTCAGCCTCCCAAGTAGCTGGGACTACAGGCGCATCATTGTTGTTTGGCGGGCCGGGGCTGGGGATTCGAACCCGCCACCTTAGGTGTATGTGGCTGACGCCTCAGCCGCTTGAGCCACAGGTGCCGAGCCAATTTTTTTCCTTTTTCCTGAGAAATCTGGCTGCCATTTCTTCCTTCTCCCCTTCCCTCCCTCAACTCACCCTGCCCTCAGTTTTGAGAAGTTTGTGTACCTCTGAGAAATTACGGAGCATTTATAAAATAACTGCCTTAAGACTTTTTTTTTTTAGCTAGGGCTGGGTTTGAACTGGCCACTTCTGGCATATGGAGCTGGCACCCTACTCTTTTGAGCCACAGGCGCTGCCCCATTAAGACTTTTTAATGTAAAAATTACTTTTATCTTTCCGATTTATTTAACACTTTAAAAGGGAGGCTGTACTATTATTTCCAGATCATTTTGGTTTGGGCTGGATTCAGTGACCTAGGACTCATTATGTTCCTTTTCAGGATTGAGCGAATTATCACACCTCGCCTGGCTCTAACCACAGCTGAGTTTCTGGCGTACCAGTGTGAGAAGCATGTGCTAGTTATCCTGACAGACATGAGTTCTTACGCTGAAGCGCTTCGAGAGGTAACTTTTTTCTTCTTTTTTTTTTTCCTCATTTAAACAAAGTGGGTTAATTTTCAGAGCTATCTTGTTTCTTTGCAACTTTTCTTTTTTTCTCTAATGTCATTTTTTAAAACTCATTTCTCATATGTTAGTAGAATACCTTAATCAGAAAAGAAAGTACAAGTTTTTTGTCAACTTGTAGAAGTGATTAGAGGATGAGATTTAAATTATTAGCCTGTTTATTATACTGACATTATCTGCAGGAATTAAGGGCTGATTGGCAAAGGGAGTAAATGATCCAGGCTATTTATTCAGGGACTCTCCCAGGGAATTCTGTCTTAACTCTTTTTAGAATCCCATTTTTAGTGATGTTAATAATATTTAACTAAATAAAGACCATATTCTGGCATTTCTCTCTTCAGGACATTTTTCTTTAGAAACTCAGTGTTTAGGAACAATATTAAGATCTAGCAAGTATTATCCAGATAATATGAAAGTTTGGGTAAGTTAACTCTTTTAAGCACATAAAAAGGGAAAAGAACGTCTGAAGAGACAAGCTGAATTTCTAGCTTCTTAAAATTCCCTGAGCTTTGTCACCATATCTCACTTTGATATATTACTGTTCAGACTAACTCTGGTAAAAGACTATTTTTCCCCCTCATCCATCAAAGACCAATACTTTTGTAAAATACAATAAAAATTAGTTACTAAAAAAATGGTAAATTCTAAAAGATGTACAGTTTGCACCCCTAGATTTTAAAATCATTAATTCCAACAAGACATAAAATGATTCTGCCACGTTGCCCTTACAGTTTCTAAGTGCTTACTGTGCCCTCTCTGTAGCTCACTGGGCGTTGGTAGCGGCTGGTCTGTAGACCAGGCTTTGAGCACCGTTGCTGTAGTGCACTCCAATGGGTGTGGAAGCAGCATTTAGAAGTTGTGTTTAGTAACACTTCAGGGTTCTTGCTGATTGTAGGTTCGTATGTGTGCTCATTTTCCAGTGTGCATGTCTCTCTCTCTGCAGAGAAAACATTGCTTATCGTTACTGATACCTTATGCAGTGTAATGGACTTCTGGCTTTGTGATTTGGGGTAACTATCTGGCCCTTAATTCTAACTATAAATTGGGAATTCCAGCCTTCCTCATAGGGTTGTTGTGAGGATTATAAATTAAATAACGTGTGTAAGGTACAACAAGTGATTGCTTGTATACATTTCCTTCTCTTTTGACCCTTTTGGGATTAGTTTACATAATATGGCTCCACAGCATGAAAAAATCCTGAAACTAAGAATCTTATCTCAGTCTTAAAATTAACGTCCTTTGATTTACAAAATTGAAGTAGATTTTCTTATAGCAAACTGCTTGACAATTTATATTATGGTAATGTGATTTTAACAAAAAAAACTTCTGGTCCCCCACTGTCAACATTTTTTTGCAGAGTTCTTGAACTTAACATTGCTAGGGTATTTTTCTAAGTCTCTTAAAGACAGTATTTAAAATGAACAGGATGGGATTTTCCCCTTAATAATTTGGCAAGTTCAAACAAACATGTTCTCAGCGAGCTTTACTGACTCTATTCTGGTGTGTGATGTTCTCCTTGACTTGCTGTCAGGTTTCAGCAGCCAGGGAAGAGGTTCCTGGTAGACGAGGCTTCCCAGGTTACATGTACACAGATTTAGCCACAATATATGAACGTGCTGGTCGAGTGGAAGGTAGAAATGGCTCGATTACTCAAATCCCTATTCTCACCATGCCTAACGATGGTAAGTGTGAATCTTTGTGTTACAGCAGACATAATTATCACAAGGATTTTAATTCCAAGAGAGAAGACCCCTGACCTTTTTGAGTTGAAATTCTTTCAAGAGCTTATCGCCTAAGAGTTTAGCTAGTTACGTGTGCTTAAATGAAATTTTTTCATTAACAATAATTATTATCTTTTTGTGGAAGAAGAGCAGTTTTCTTCTTAATTTAAATTTTTAGCTAGGTAGTATTGAGTGCCTGCTGTGCTAAATGTAAGGAATTTTTAAAAAGACTTTATGGTCTCTCCTTAGCCTAGCTGGGGACTGAGTATTTTATATATCGTGCACCAGTAATTTAAGATGGCGTATGTTAAGTGCCACATGGAACATACGGGTAGTAAATGCCACAAGACTTGAGAGACTGGATCTTTAACCAAGAGCTGGTTAGAAATGACTATTTTTAAAGCGTCTGTAAAAGCACATGGTGCAGTGCCTGTCTGTGTGGGGGCTCAGGGTGGCTCCTGGGGTGAAACTGTTCAGAATTCCTCATATTATTGCCTTTTTCTCCTTATTTCAGTTTTTAAAAAGCACTTTTATATTTTTTAAAACAGCAGTAACTTATAAGTAATTATAAGTAAGTATATCATATTCTATTATATAAGTTAGCATATCATATAGTACGTACTATCATACTTACTATAAGTTATAGTATAACTATATGAGCTCTGTTTTGAATGCTTTATAAATATTCCCTCATTTGATCCTTATAGCAACTTTGAGGCAGGTGCTGTAATCTGGGCACAGAGAGATGAACTAATTCATTATAGGAAGTGGTAGGCTTAGGACCCAGATGGCCTGAGTTCATAATTTACTCTGTTCTCTGCACTGCCTCTGCCATGAAAATGACTCGTTCAAAGGGAGTAGCTACAAAATTAGGTAATTTGACAGATCTCAAGTGGATTTCTTTGTGGTGTGACCTTTCTGGTGTGGCCTGGCAGTGCTGCATTACTTGTCTGGCATCTCTGTACTTTGCATGGTAGTGTTTTGTATATCCATCTGAGATAGCTTATGAATCAAGAATGTTCTTTCAGTACACATCAAGTTGGCAAATTTCTATAAGGGAATTTTGTGTTTAAAATAGAATTGTACTTGTATTTGGAGGGGAGAGCAGGTATCTAGGAGGGAGTGTTTTTTGAGTTCAGCCATTTACTTCATAGTGCCTTCCCATCTCACTGCTGTACCACACAAATTAAAGATTTTGATTTTTTTTTTTTTTTGACTGGGGCTGGGATTGAACCCACCACCTTCTGCATATGGGGCCGGCACCCTACTCCTTTGAGCCACAGGCGCCAGCCACCCTGTACCACACAAATTAAACTAGCCAGTACAGTAGCCACTAGCCATGTTTGACTGTTTTAAGTTCAAATTAATTAAAATTAAATGCCATTGCAAATAAGTTTGTTTTGTTAGCCATATTTCCCGTGTTCATTAGCCACACTTGGCCACTGGTCACCATATTGGACAGCACAGACACAGACATTTCCATCATTACAGAAAAGTATTCTAGTAACATTCTTCTGAGTAACACTACATGGTCTAAGTAGTACAGATCTACTTCTGAAGAGTTTGTTTCTATGAGAAAGCCACTCTAAAACTCACAAAGTAAGAATGCTGTGCTTAACATCATCTGTCTTGCTCTGGTAGATATCACTCACCCTATCCCTGACTTGACTGGCTACATTACAGAGGGGCAGATCTACGTGGACAGACAGCTGCACAACAGACAGGTATCGATATCCGGCACTGCCCCAGAGCTCGCAGCTCTCCTATCTTGCATCATTACTCTTTAGTGACTTTGTGCCATCAGGAATTATTTTGCTCAAAGTGTGAACTGAATTGTTTTTAATATGGGTATAAAATTGTCATTTCTGTATACTAGTGTTGTGGGGTGGGGAGAGTGCCAGAATTAAAAATGATCACTTTTTTTATTATGCGTTAAAATGGAATCAGTTACCTCAACATTTTTGGGTATTCTGTTCCATAATGGTATATCTGCCAATCTGATTATTAATATAAAAATTTTTGGTAGTTTGGTAGTAGATGCTTCTTTTAAAATCAGCTTTTATTTTTTTGAGACAGAGTTTCACTTTGTCACCCTTGGTAGAGTGCCATTGTGTCATAGCTCACAATAACTTCAAACTGTTGGGCTCCAGGGATCCTCTTGCCTCAGCCTCCCTGGTAGCTGGGGCTACAGGTACCTGCCACAATTCCTGGCTATTTTTTAGAGGTGGGGGTCTCACTCTTGCTCAGGCTGCTCTTGAACTTGAATCCATGAGCTCAGGCAATCCACTTCCCTTGGCCTCCCAGAGTGCTAGGACTATAGACGTGAGCCACTGTACTCAGCCTTAAAATCAGCTTTTAGGTGTAATACTCATTAATCTTTTTACTTGGGGTACGATATTTTGAATCAGGAGTTCAGAAGACTGTTGTTCATGTGATAGTATCTGCCAGCTGAAAAACGTTTTTCAAAATAGTCTTGAACTATTTTATAAATTACGATTTTTTTGGATTTGATCTTCAAAGAAATATCATGCTATAAAGTATTTCTTACTACCTTTTCTCTCCAGGAAAAGATATTCGAATTCATGTAGAAAACATATATAGTAGTTTTATGTGATTTAGGGGGTAATAATGGGTTTCAAATGCGTCTTTACTAGTAAAACTCAGATTTTTTACTTAAATTATTATTTTTTTTTGTTCTACCTAAGATTTACCCTCCTATTAATGTGCTGCCCTCACTGTCACGGTTAATGAAGTCTGCTATTGGAGAAGGTATGACCAGAAAGGATCATGCCGATGTCTCTAACCAGCTGGTACGTAGGTTCTCTGAATGGTGTTTGGAAGAAATGAATTCCTTTCTCAGTTCATTCTTTCTTCTGCCTTAATGCCTCTTGTCTTTCTTCCTTACCTTTTTCTCTCTTCCGTGAGGAATTCCAGTGTAGGATTGAAGTAGAAGATATCTACTCATTCATTAGAACATGAATAGTCTTTTTCTCATAAAGATAGATGTTGATAATCAGTATTAAAAATAATATGCTTGAAACCCATGTGTAATGCTATATAGTTTCTACATTAAAATAAAAGTAATCAGGTGGTTTCAATTTTTACTAGTGATTGTAATGGTAAGTGTAGAGTATTTCTGAAAGTACATTTTCTGCTTTAACATACTGAGCAATCACCAGAACACTAAGAGATACAGTTTTTACATGAAGTCCTTAAGTTTTATAGTCATGAGATTATACACCAAACACAAATATTAAACAAAATTTGACCAAAAAGTAGAAATGACAAACCTACTGATAGCACACATATTTTTCCTGAATGGAACTTTAAGATAGACTCATGGTTTGACTGTGAGTTCTCGATTTCAGATGTTCTGTGAATTGTAAGCTCATTGACATATTGAGGAAGTGTATTTTTTGTAAAATGTCTGTGCACTGAATGCCTGAAAGCTTCTTTCCAAGATTCTGGTACTTTCACATTAACTCATGTGACTGTTTGTACATTCTTGTCTCTGTGAAGAATACTCAGCAGCACGTGTCTAGATCCCGTGTTACTGTCAGCATGTATAAATCCTCTGCCATTTACCTGCGCCTGTCTTCTCTGTAGTACGCTTGCTATGCCATTGGGAAGGACGTACAAGCCATGAAAGCTGTAGTTGGAGAAGAAGCTCTTACCTCAGATGACCTTCTTTACTTGGAATTTCTGCAGAAGTTTGAGAGGAACTTTATTGCTCAGGGTAAGATGACTATCATTTTTCTTACAAATATACAAAGCCTCAGGTAGTTTTGAAGACTTCTTTCCCAGTTTGTGAAAATTTACATTGGTCTTTCTCCAGTATCCCTGTAATTAGGGATATCTCTGCCTAAACCTTCTGGCTCTTTCTCTGCCTTCTGAACCACTTAGGAAGACCTTGTCTTTCCAGTTATTTGGCTACCATCTTATTTTTTGCCTCCCTCCCTTGTGCTTCTGCAACCTGTGTCCAGCTGGCCTTCTGCTGCACTGGCCTCACTGCCAGTTGTCCTTCCTCATCAGCTTCTCGGCAGCCATCTCTCTTTTGACTTTGGGGTTGGGACTTTTCTGATTCATCTGTTTTCATCTCCCTTTCCCATTTCTTACCTTCCTGCTCCTTACTCAGTTACCTGATCATTCTGTACTTTTTCTCCCATTGCTGGCTTTTCCCCATGCTATGTTTGATTCTTAGCCTCTTTTTAAAGCTTTGATCCCCCAGCTCCAGCTGGCTTAGGGATGCCATTCATTGTTTCTGCCACCATCCCTTCAGGCTCAGTGTGGCCAGAACCGAAGGCTTTTCTCAGCTCACCGCCTGGGCAATGCCACAGTGTCCTTTGCGTTTCTGTCTCTGACACAATCATTGTCCTGACTAACCTGAGCTCAATAACTGGGTATTATTCCAAACCTCCTTCACTTAATCTCCAGTTATTTATGAGTTTGCCTTGTCTTATTTAAGGTATCTTACCCTATTCTGTTTTCATTCCCATTGTAATACCTTAGTCCATTGTTTCTCAAGCTTTAGTATATTTTGAATCAACCAGGGATCTTGCTAAAATGCAGACTCTGATTCAGTAAATGTCGAGGGCAGGGCGAGGGGCAGAGACTGTATTTCTATGAGTTCCTAGGTGATGTTGAAGCTGCTGGTCTCTGACCCCTGAGTCAGACCACACTGTGAGTCTAGCAGCCTGGTCTAGGTATTGTTCCTTCATCGTTTGGCTGCGGGTGTAGCATTTTGACCAGTCCCCTGACTCCCAGTACTCTGCTGCCTTGCTAACTTTATTACTGACTTTATTGGTTCTCCCTCTGCTAAAAGTAACCTGTGACGGTTTCCCTCGCAGGGCATATGTAGGGTTTCCAGGTGCTGTGCTTGGTCTCTCCCGGCACCCTTGGGGCAGTTACAGCATATGTGTTTACTTGGGAATAATGCATCAGGCTGTACACCTAGGATTTGGGGACTTCTGTAGTTATGCGTTATGAGTATTAAAATTTCAAAAGTACACATGATCATTGGGATTTTTTTTAATGCAGAAACTCAATATTTTAAAAATTAAAGTAAAATTTTTCTCTAGAAAAAAGAACCCAAGAACTCAACCCACTCTTTCTTGATTCCCTAGTCAAATAATACGATTTATTTGGGGGATGAGGGTAGTTTAGCTATTAGGAATAATTACAACAGGCTTGGGAAGCACAGGCCCGTGCACGGGTTCAGGGGCTCCACGGTCACGTAGGCCTTGAGCATCTGTGCTAGTCTCTTCAGATTTCAGCTTTTTCTGTGCAGTTCCTTTGTTCTAGAGAGACCGCTTTTCACACTGATCTCTGGACAAACATAGTCTAGTTTCCATTGTTCAGGGAACCTACTCAGCCGTCAAAACCCAGATCAACCCTTCACCCCCCCATGTGTGCTTGAAAACACAACCCCTGCCCCCCAGCCTCCTGTCTCCAACCCCGGGCCTCCCCCTCTCCTCCCATTCCCTGTGGTACTTTGTACCCTTGTTACCACATTCAGTCCCATTGAGTCTTGAGAATCCCAACTTTGTTTCTTTTCTGTATTAAATGCTGACACTGCTAGTCATGTAACAATAAATGCTGAGTTAACACTGCTAAGTTGAAAGCCATTTGCTTTTATTAAATCTTAAATCATTCTCAATTTGTTAAGGTCCTTATGAAAATCGTACTGTCTATGAGACTTTGGACATTGGCTGGCAGCTGCTCCGAATCTTCCCCAAAGAAATGCTGAAGAGAATCCCTCAGAGTACCCTGAGCGAATTTTACCCTCGAGACTCTGCCAAGCATTAGCTGCTGCTTCATCGCTGGCTTGGTCATCTTGTGAAATTACTGGTTCTGTTTTCTTTATTCCTTTCACATTCCCCCATTCCCCACCTTTGTGTTGGAGTTTACTGTGTTACCCTGTAATTAAAAACAAAGACTAGGTAACATATTGTGCCAGTGTTGCAATGTTTTAAACTGCTAACAGACTTTAAAATATCCGCTATTCAGAAAACCTGGGTTTTCAGTGTTTTGTTTAAAGTAGCTGCAGGGATGGAGTTTTCTTACTCATGTATGTATTTGTACATAGTGGTGTAGTTAGTTACACAATCATGTCCTTATTATTTGTGTCTCTTAGACCTTACTTCTCAACCCTCTCAAGAGTTTCACTCTGAAGTTGTAAGGCTTTGCTCTCTAAATTAGGGGCAAGATCAGGCCTGAAAGACATCTCTTTTTGGAAGAACCACCGACAGGCTTTCCTGAGTGTGTTCTTTTGGATCATTGTGTGCCTGTAGGACTGTGTTGCTGCTCTAAGCAGCTGGTTCTTACTGTCTACTGCTGTTTCCTAGATAATGACTAGATTAGCAAAAGGAGTTTCCTTTTCATCTTCCATAATAGGCAGTGGGACCCTGTGTCTTACTTTTCTCCCTCTGAGTGACAGAATCATGCAACTTTTTCACAGCTGGCGTTTACCTGATAGCAGCAAGATGCCTTCTTTTGGTGACCCTTCCTCGGTTTCCATGCAGAGGAATCACATGATTAAAATAACTCATAGAATTATTTGAGGTACAAACAAAGAAGAGAGAAAAACCTGTATCTATTTTACATTCTGTTGTGCTAACAGTGGTTTAAGTTTTTAAAGTGTTTACCAGATGCAGAAGGCAAGGTGGGGAACAAAAGCTTTTATGTTTATGGATATTTTAAACTCTGTTAGAGCAACCTTTGGAAAATGCCCGATTCGGTTCTACTTTCTGACCTGTCTCTATCTTTTCAGGGTAATCTTGTGGCACAAGTGATTGCATTTAAAAGCTTTAGAGTTTTACTGATTTCCGCTCCTTTCTGAAGTGAGCCCTGAGCTGCCATCCCTTCTATGCAGTTCTGCCATGTCTGCTGTTTGGTCTTTCTGTGTTCTTTGTCACTTGGACTTGGGTGCAATAGCAACGTCCCTACTCTGTGCATTCCATCTTTCCAGTTGTGTAAAGTTCTCCACTTTTTTCTCTGAGGGTCTAGGGGATGTGGGGAGTCAGCATGATTATATTTTAATGTAGAAAATGTGATATCTGGATATAAAATGAAAATAAATGTTAAATTAAATGGAAGTTACCTGGAGCGACTCTGTATCTTCTAATCAGAAAAGTGACAAGAATTCAATATGTAATAATGCATCTCTTCAATTCACAGTTGCGAACATCAGAACCAGTGCTGTGATCCACCCCCCTGTGTTGTAGGGACATGGCCCATGTCTTACGCCTTCTGTCTTCCAGGCTGATCTTTCAGGCTTTTCTCAGTAATAGCTCTTACCACATATTGTGGTTTGATTCTGGGGCAAGAGTTCCTGTGAGTGCCCCATAGCACTGTGTGAAACATTTTTAGGATCTCTAGAACCTATCTGCTATGAATAAAAGATTGTAAATTTAAAATGAAATATAACTTGAAGAAAGCCAAAGCTTGCTTCACATAAAAGCATAAATGAAAACCTAGACACAGCATAGTGGATCACTCCTGTAATCCTCACTCTTCGGAAGGCGGAAGCCAAGAGTTCAAGACCTGCCTGAGCAAGATAATAAGACCCCTACTGTCTCTACAAAAAAATAAGAAAAACTAGCTGGGCATTATAGCATGCTTGAGCTGTAGTCCCAGCTACTTGGGAAGCTGAGGCTGGAGGATTGCTTAAGCCCAGTAGTTGGAGATTGTGGTGAGCTGTGATGCTGCTGTGTTCCATCTCAAGAAAAAAGGAAAGAAAACTTGGTTAAAGCATGGGGAAGTTGAGGTATTAGAGACCTCCCATTTCTCTTCCCCCTTAAGTTCAAGGCAGCTTTCAGAATGTGGAGGAAAAAACAATCCTAGCAAGAACTAGGTACACTTGAGTTCTCTCTGATTTGGCCACTAACTTTGGCCTTGCTTAGTCATGTGACCCCTGTGAGTCAGCTTGTATTGCCTTTTAGCATCTTTGTAAGGACTAGAGATTCTGTGTATAAAGCACTGAGACAGTGCCTGGTCAATAGCAGGTGACTTTTATTAATAAACCTTTATTAAGACAGATTTGCCTTATTATACATAATACTTAATGATTAGTTGGTGAAGTGTAATAGCACTTTTGGTTTGTAACTTATTTTTTAATGAAAACATTTTTTAAGGGAGCCTTTTTATGCCAGTTACAAAAGAGGCAAGTACTTTCAAAGGTCCAGCTAACTTTGAGACTCATTAAACATTTACTGCTTTCAGTTGACTGTCACTTCAGTGTGTGAGATTTCACATCAGTGAAACGGCGTTTTCAGACTGATGTAACAAATACCTCACTAAGATGTTTTATTTTCACCAAGTATAGGGTGTAAGTTTTCTGACGTGAACAGAGCATCATCTGCTTTTGAAATTTTCTTTTTATCCAGTAAGGGAAAGTTAGTTTAATTCAGTATTAGGGGCCAGCAGAAAATAGTTCTCTGTACTAAACTAAAAATACCATTTAGAGACTACAGGATAAACTTAGCAAGGCAGCCCTTGAGGGAAAATTATGTTTTGTGGGAAAGCTGAAGTACAAGGAGAAGAGGTTTTTTTTTTAATGAAACAGTCATGCTCCTTACTCAACTTTCAACTGTACTTTATACCAAACCATTTTCCACTTTGGGGTTGAACACCTGCCCGGTGGTCAAGCAGGCCTTATGGTGTCCTTTGCTGCCTGTCCTCCACATGAAGCTGTGAATGTCGACATGGCACAGGTGACTGCTGGCTAGAAACAGGGAGAAACTGACTCCAGTCCCTCACGGGCCACAGTGTATCATATCCTCAGCAAGAGTAGCAAAACCTGCGCAGAAAGAAGACTAATTAAATGTTTTCAGACATGTGGGCAAGCTAGGAATTGTCGATCCCTCCTGATCAGTCTGCCGCTGCCGTTGTAGGTCCTGTTGAGGGGGAAAGCTGGAGGCTTAGGTGAACGTTACTTGGGGGCAGCCAGCCAGTCTCCTTTGCAGGAGTTTGAGGGTTATAGAATAAATCACATGGTTATTGGCTGCGGTTAGTAGCTGTAAATATTGCACATAGGATGTCATCAGTTTTCTGCAAAGAATTTTGACTGCAAGCTTCTAGCACGGTTTATAAATTGAATACATTGTGTCATTTCAGATAGCAGTGGTCCTGCAGCTCCTTACTCACAGAATAAGAAATAAAAAAGTAAATGAATTGTCCAGGGTCACACAGAGTTTGGCAGAGCATGGGCTAGGACCTGGGTCTTTACGCCTAGTCTCGTGTTCTGAAAGTACTGTGTTAACATCAGGGGCCATTCCGTACCCCAGAATGGTGTCCTCAAATTCTGATCACTCCAGAAACAAAGATTTTGTATTGTGGCTGGGGTTACAGGCCAGTATCTTAGGGAACATAATGTTAATATGAATGGACTTGGTGCCTGTAGCTCAAGCAGCTAAGGCACCAGTCACATACACCAGAGCTGGCAGGTTCAAATCCAGTTCGGGCTTGCCAAACAACAGTGACAACTACAACCAAAAAATAGCTGGGCAATGTCGGCGGGCACCTGTAGTCCCAGCTACTTGGGAGGTTGAGGCTCTGTCTCAAAAAATAAAAAAAAGGGGTGGTGCCTGTGGCTCAAGGACACTGGCCCCCGTATACGAGGATGGCAGATTCAAGCCCGGCCCCAGCCAAAACTGCAAAATAAAATAAACTTTAAAAAAAAAGTTAGTATGCATGTAAACCAAAGGCCCTGACAGGCTGTAGTCAAGAACTTCCAAACTTTCACAGAAAAAGTTAAGTTTCTGCGGGGAGGTAAGTAAGTTGGTGGCAAGTGAGCAGACAAGAGCCTCAAAATGCATCTAAATTACTTTTTCAGTGGTTGTTTTCTTCATTTCCACAAGAGGGCAGCAGCTCCTGAGCAGTGGAGCCGGCTGATGAGTCCACAGGTACTATAACACAAGCTCAGAGCAGTCAAGGCGTCACTGAATCAGATGGTTCTCTCCCCCACCCTCCTTGGAGCTACATGTTAGCCTGGGAGCTATGGGAGAACATCCTTTTATAAAAGTAAGTCCAAACAGACTGAAGTCAGTGCTAAGAGCCCCAGATGTGGAATCGGAAGGTCTAGGTTAGAGAGATGGCAGAGATTCCTTGGTTCAGCTTTCTCCTGGTAGCTGAAGGGCCTTTCAAGCATCTGAAACAGATCCAGCTCCAGGCAGAGGGGTCTCAGAAGGCATTCTGCTCCCTCTAACCTTGCAGAGTGGTGGCCTTGGCCTGTCCCCAGGGCTCTCCCAGGTGATCACTCACTACTATCATGGTGATAGTTGCCACTTCTGAGTCTTCAGTCTGAATATTTCTAGTTCCCTTGCTTCCCTCACTTTATGGGGCAAGGAAGCCGTTCACCTCTTAAAATCCAGATCTAGCCTTCCAGCATAGGGATCTTTGTAATTCTGTTCATAGGTTTATGCTGTCCGGAAAATTAAGGCCTCCAAAACATAGAGCCTCAGCCCACGAGAATGAGGGCCTCTCCCAGTTCCAGCTGAAACTGGAAGCTAACATGGGCTTTGGGACCAACTCTGACCCATGTTTAGGTACAGGAGACCCCAAGATGCTCTGAGCTGAGATATTCTATTCTCTGGTCCTACTATGCATTTCCCCAGGACCTGCTACTCAGTAGCCTGCAAGTGTAACACTACCTAGCTCTACGGAAGTCTCATAAATGGTTTACTTAATTCATTGTACCAATAAAACCTGAAAAGTATGAGTAAGTACAAAGAAATGAATATCATAGTTTTACTACCCAGAGGAAACTGTTAATAACATTTTGCCATCTGGAACCCCTTAATGATCATGACTTGCCAGCTGACTTTGTCCTTCTATCTTACTAAACCAAAGCCTAGAGCAACTTTGCCTCCTTTGTCCCAAAGACCATTTATGTAAGATTATGAGTCCTGTCAAGAAGAGATGGTTTAAGCTATAAACTCTGAATACATGTGGTTCAATCTGAGTAGTATCATTTAGAAAACAACAAAGTTTATGTAATCAAACCAGAAGTAATTTCAAAATAATATGTAACTTTTGTTTGAATTTATTTGTTTCTGAGGCAGAGTCTCACTGCGTTACCGGGGCTAGAGTGCCATGGTCTCAGTCTAGCTCACAGCAACCTCCAACTGGTGGGCTTAAGCCATCCTCCCACCTTGGTCTTCCACAGTGCTAGGAATACAGGCTTGAGCCAGCCTGCCTGGCCTTGGTTGAATTTCTTAACTTATGTATATGCTGTGAGGAATTATGGACCCTTAGAAGTACTTCTCAAGAGCACCTTCTCCTGTGTCTGCTGCTCTGTCCCCTTTAGCCACTTGGATCAAAACCTCAGAGTTGAGGAAACCAGGCAGCCATCCTCCATGGCACTGCTTTCTGGGCTTCCTTCTTTCCTCCTGTCAGACCTCAGGAACTGGAGTGACAAGGCTGAAGCCAGTGGGAGGGTGGGGAAGGAAGGAGACCGTCTAGCCTAGCTAGAAGCTCCCCCCCCCACTGGCAGGGAGGGGCAGGAAGCTTTGTGCACTCATTTCTGCAGCATCCACAGAGAGAGGGGCCCAGGCACCTTATTCCTAAGAGCCTCAGCAACCTGTGAAAATACCAGGGAGTTACCCATGCATTCTGCTGAGGAGTCTAAAGGACAAAAAAAACACGAGTGTGAAAGTTATGTTTTACTCCAGTAAGGGCTGGCATGAAGAAATTTAATAACAGGTTGAGTCTGCATACTGACTCCCAGGAGAATCTGCTTTAATAGATGGTGACTGGAGCACTTATCACACCCTGGACCATTGACGATAGTGCAGGAGAAGGGCTGTGCTGTTTAGGGGTGTGTATGTGTGTTTAAATAACAGCTTTAGTGCAATATAACTCACCATACACTTTAGCCACTTGAAGTGCCCTTCAGTGGTTTTTGATAGAGTTGTGCAACCATCACCACAATCAATTTTATAACATTTTCCTATTCTCCTAAAAAGTCCTGTACCCATTAGAAGCCTCTCTGCGTTTCTCTCCAACACTACCAACCCCAGGGACCTGCTAATCATCTCTGTCTATGGATTTGCCTATTCTGGACATTTCACTTAAATGGAATCATGTAGGTACCTGGCTTTCTGTGCCTGGCTTCTTGACATAATGTTTTCAAAGTTCATCCACATTGGAGCATGTCTCATGCTTCTTGGTATTCCATTATATAAACATACTACTTTTTAAAAATCCATTCAGTGAGTGATGGACATTTGGGCTGCTTCTACCTTGGGACCATTATGAGTAATGATGCTGTGAACATTCACGTACACGTGTATGCATGGACGTGTTTCATGTCTCCTGGGTACATACGTAGGAGTGGAATTGCTGGGTCATGTGGTAATTCTATACTTAACCTTTTCAAAAACTACAAACGATTTACTGAAGTGGCTGTAGCACTTTATATTCCTGTTGGCAACGTGTAGGGTGAGGGGTGATTTTTTTAATGCCAAAGATCCTAGTTTGGTAAGCAAGTAACTTCTAGCTTATTTGCTGAGCTTTTGAAGATATATTTAATGTCATTTGTTTAAAAAAAAAAAGACCTTTATATTCAGTGAGACTCCAACTACTGTAAATGTAGTTGAAACTAAAGATGCATAAATTTTGCACTCTGCCTTTTAACTTAATTGCATGGAAGACTGTACTCATTAAGCATTCAGTTTAATGGCTACATAATACTTGATCATAAATATACCATATTCTCTATTGTTTACCATTTAGGCTATTTTCAGCTTTTTAACTTATGCTATAATAAATTTGGTGGCACATAAATATTTGCCTATATTCTGATAAAACCACCATATTTTCAAAAGTATAGGACAAAGAATTATGAGCACTACTAAAGTTCACTATATTGGTGCTACGGCTGTAAAAATCTTTATGACAACTTTGATGCCACCATCCTTTCACTGCACCCTCACTAGCACTGGGTGTTCTTTCTTGTTAAGAAATACAAACAAGGGCAGCGCCTGTGGCTCAAAGGAGTAGGGCGCCAGCCCCGTATGCAGGTGGTGGCAGGTTTAAACCCACCCCTGGCCAAAAATTGCAAAAAAAAAAAAAAAAAAAAAGAAGTACAAACAAAAAACACCTTAATGATAAGAAAAATTTTCTATTAAAGAAATATACACAGAGTGAACACACCTGTATAACTAAACCCAATTCACTAGGTAGGGCAGTTCCAGCACCTGAGAAGTTCCCTTGATAGCCCCTTCCAGGTTCCACCTGTCTCTGCTTATTCCTTCAGGAAACTGCTCTCTTGCCTTCTAACACCAGAGGAAAAAATCATTGCTAATTTAATGTGTGAAAATGTATCTTACTACATTTGTTAAAGTAAACCAAGTTACCAAAGAATTCCCATCCGTTTTAGCTATTTGAATTTCTTTTGGAAATTCAGGACCTCATTGTGTACTTTGCAGAGTTACATTTCGTTATTTCAAGATCTCCAGATGGGTGGGGGCAACCCCATGATTTCTAAATCCCAGGATCTCAGATTTGGCTGCAGGGGGTGGCCACATAAGAAGCTTGTGCTCAGTATCCCCTGTGGGAAACCAGTGAGACTTAGTTCTTACCATCTTGCTGGGGAATGATGAGGTTTCCCCAATCCCCCATAGATCATCAAACGTGAGGCTACTCTCTAGGATTCTAAGTCAGCAACAGAGCTCTCACAGGACGAATGGACACTCCCACCCAAGGCAAGACTAAACTCATGGCTCTACTTCTGATCAATGTATCTGTACATGGTGAGCTCCTACAACAGGATAGAGTAAATGGGAGCCATTGTCTTTCCCCCACAGACCCATACAGAAATCCATGGGAAACTGTTTCCCAACACTGAGAAAACAGGATACTTTGCTTAGATCAGAACTGGCATTTTCCCCCAACTGGGTAATGCTTTTGTTCCCTGGTCTTGCTCTTACATTGAAACCCAAATACCCACACATAGGAAGGGACATCACTACAAATTCAGGTGACTTAGAGCCCTATCATTAGCCACTTAGATCTCTGCTGCTGCCATTAAGAAAAAGGAATAAAGAATAGGGTTTCCTCCAGGTGCTAAGAAGGTTCCAAGTGTACTGCTGTTCTCAGCTCTATCCTCAGTCTCACCTCGACCCACTACATTATGTCACTGTCCTTTACAGCAAACACTAACAGGGCAGGGTGAGCAGTAATGTTCTTCCCAAGAACCAGAGTGGTTGAGTCACTGAACCGGATTTAATGGTAGAGCTGAGATTGGAACTTGGGGATCCTGAAACCTCGTTGAGTGCCCTTCTGTCATTCTGTGTCCCTGCTGGGAGAAGAAGTCCTCAGATGGTGGACGTCTAGTGTGGGAAATCATGGGCTTTGGGAAACAACATATTGGAGATGAAATATATGCTCTACCATGAAACTGTGAGAAGTTGGGCAAGTCATTTACTGTCTCTGACCCTATTTATCATAAAAATTATGAAAATTTGGACAAGTTATTTACCATCTTAGGCCATTTATCATATAAATGGAGATAAATACATGTTAAAGATGAAGGGAAAACACCACAAAACGCCTACCAGAGCATCTGGGTTTGGATCCTGGCTTCTTGCTTACTGATGTCATGATAATTTCTCTAACTCCATTTCTACATTTGTAATAATATACCTCAAGAAAACCTTTATTTTTTGGATGGTGAAGTGGATTCAGCTGTTGAGAAATTCAGTGTCCACACCTCAGTGACTGAGTCATTGAGGCTCAGTTTTCTCATCTGTACAACAATGTGAGCAGGAATCATCCCTACATTGCCAGATGGTTATAGAAACCAAAAGCAGATGACCACTATTTTACAGGGTGTGATCTCAACACAACGTGAAAATAATACGGCTCCATGGCTCCTAGAAGTTGCCTTGAGTGTCCACAGGCAGCTAACATCTTCCCATGTCTCTTATGTAGCTGGTGAGATACTTTCTACTTTGTCAATGTTGGAACTGGACTGATATCCCTTTCAAAACAGCAAAGCACAATAGCAAACTCTGGTGACCTTGGACTGTCATCTCACCACAGCCACACACCCACCACCACTGTTACCAATCATCTCAGAAGAGAGGCCCCCAGGGCACTTCCAGAAAGGGGCAAGGGTGGCAACTGGGAGGTCCAAAACAGCCTACTGACCCAGAGACCTTTCATCTCTGCTCCATGACACCCACTGAGGGGGAGGTCTTAGAGGACAGGGTTGGCGGTGACTAGTGAGGCCTCATAGCCTCAGTCCAAGACAGAATCCAGTGGTTATTGAGGGACCCAGGAAGTGCCAGCTCCAGGAAGCCTTTCCCTTGCAGGCTTCTGAATCTTCATGGCACCTCCACCCTAGTCTCTTAAAGGAGGGTGTGCCTGGGAGAGAGGCCCACCTTTCCTACCCTGGCTGGGTCTTTAGACCCTAAGACCCAGGTGCCACACTGCTCAGAGTTTAGTCATTGGAAGTCTCTACAGAGTGTGTCACCAGGCCGTCCAGAGCTTGAAGTACTCCTGAAGGCAATGCCCAAATGGAGGAAGGAGAGGGCTTGAATCCTAATTCCCAGACAGTTATTGGTAACACCATGGCATCCTGGGGAGTGCTAACTGGTTCACAGAGTTCTAGATATGTCCTTCTCAAGCTGTTCTTTCTTCTCATGCTCTCGCTACTTATCCTCTTTCCTTCCCCCAGATTCACACACAGGTTCTCTGTCAAACTGACAACTACACCCGTGCTATAGTCATTGGGTCTGTCCTGATCCATCAGGGCTGCTTTTGAAAGTTGGAGACTGGCATGAGGAACGCTCATTTTAAGCAGAATGCAGTGTCCTACTCTAGACATCTTATAAGGGCCCTAAAGGGCAGACTCTTTCCTGATGCCTGCTCTGGGGTTGGCCTGGCCCTGAATACAAGACAAGGCCACAGCATCAGCACCACCATCAAGGACCCCACATAAAGCCCTCATTAGTTTGAGGTCCATGTCAGCCATCAGGCTATTTGGGGAAACAGACTAGCCATATGCAAGGAAATCTGTGTGTCTAAAGAGGAGTCAGTAGTACTTTTAATACTATTATGAAAAAAAAATTAAACCTGTTCAGGGGGAGGACCCTTGTGACGCTTGCTGCATTTCCTTTCTTCATGACCAGGTGGCAGTGGACGGCAAGAAAAGACAGGGGAGGACCCTTGTGACGCTTACAAATTAGGGAACTGCAGCCAGCGTCATGAGGGTCCTCCCCTGTCATTCCTTGACGTCTACTGCCACCCGGTGGCGAAATTAAGGAACTGCAGCCAGTGTCATGAGGGTCCTCCCCTGTCATTCCTTGCTGTCTGTCTACTGCCACCCGGTGGCAAAATTAAGGAACTGTAGCCAGCGTCATGAGGGTACTCCCCTGTCATTCCTTGCTGTCTGTCTACTGCCACCCGGTGGCAAAATTAAGGAACTGCAGCCAGCGTCATGAGGGCCCTCCCCTGTCTTTCCTTGCCGTCTGCTGCCACCCGGTTGCGAAATTAGGGAAGAGCAGCCAGCGTCATGAGGGCCTTGTCCTGTCTTTCCCTGCCGTCTGCTGCCACCCGGTGGCG
>NW_003852469.1:8485235-8496233 GCF_000181295.1 Otolemur garnettii | reverse complement strand
GAGGGCCCCTTGTCTTTCCTTGCCATCTGCTGCCACCCGGTTGCGAAATTAGGGAAGAGAAGCCAGCGTCATGAGGGCCTTGTCCTGTCTTTCCCTGCCGTCTGCTGCCACCCGGTGGCAAAATTAGGGAACTTCAGCCAGCGTCAAGAGGGCCCCTTGTCTTTCCTTGCCATCTGCTGCCACTTGGTGGCGAAACTAGGGAACTGCAGCGTGTCTTTCCTTAGTATCTGCTGCCATCTGGTGGCGAAATTAGGAAACTGCAGCATGTCTTTCCTTGGTGTCTGCTGCCATCTAGTGGCGAAATTAGGGAACTGCAGCGTGTTTTTCCTTAGTATCTGCTGCCATCTGGTGGCGAAATTTGTGAACTGCAGCGTGTCTTTCCTTGGTATCTGCTGCCATCTGGTGGCGAAATTTGGGAACTGCAGCGTGTTTTTCCTTGGTGTCTGCTGCCATCTGGTGGCGAAATTTGGGAACTGCAGCGTGTCTTTCCTTAGTATCTGCTGCCATCTGGTGGCGAAATTAGGGAACTGCAGCGTGTCTTTCCTTGATATCTGCTGCCATCTGGTGGCGAAATTAGGGAACTGCAGCGTGTCGTTCCTTGGTATATGCTGCCATCTGGTGGCGAAATTAGGGAACTTCACCGTGTCTTTCCTTGGTGTCTGCTGGAATTGCAGCAAATTATGGAATTGCAGGTGCCAGTAGATGGCAAGGAAAGACAAAAGAGGACCCTTCTGACGTTTGCTGCAGTTCCGTAATTTCGCCAGCAGGTGGCAGCGGAGAGCAAGGAAAGACAGAGGAGGACCCTCATGACGCTGGCTGCAGTTCCCTAATTTCGCCACCAGGTGGCGGCAGACGTCAAGGAAAGACAGGGGAGGGCCCTCATGACGATGGCTGCACTTCCCTAATTTCGCCACCAGGTGGCAGCAGATACTAAGGAACGACACGCTGCAGTTCCTTAATTTCGCCACCAGATGGCAGAATACACCAAGGAACGACACGCTGCAGTTCCCTAATTTCACCACCAGATGGCAGCAGACACCAAGGAACGAGACGCTGCAGTTCCTTAATTTAACCACCAGATGGCAGCAGACACCAAGGAAACACACGCTGCAGTTCCCAAATTTCGCCACCAGATGGCAGCAGACACCAAGGAAAAAACACGCTGCAGTTCCCAAATTTCGCCACGAGATGGCAGCATATACCAAGGAAAGACACGCTGCAGTTCTCAAATTTCGCCACGAGATGGCAGCATATACCAAGGAAAGACACGCTGCAGTTCTCAAATTTCGCCACCAGATGGCAGCAGATACTAAGGAAAGACACGCTGCAGTTCTCAAATTTCGCCACGAGATGGCAGCATATACCAAGGAATGACACGCTGCAGTTCACAAATTTCGCCACCAGATGGCAGCAGATACTAAGGAAAGACACGCTGCAGTTCTCAAATTTCGCCACCAGATGGCAGCAGATACCAAGGAAAGACACGCTGCACTTCCCTAATTTCGCCACTGGGTGGTAGCAGACAGCAGGGAAAGACAGGGGTGGGCCCTCATGACGCTGGCTGCAGTTCCCTAATTTCGTCACCGGGTGGCAGCAGACGGCAAGGAAAGACAGGGGAGGGCCCTCATGACGCTGGCTGCTCTTCCCTAATTTCGCAACCGGGTGGCAGCAGACAGCAGGGAAAGAGGGATGGGCCCTCATGACGCTGGCTGCAGTTCCCTAATTTTGCCACCGGGTGGCAGCAGACGGCAGGGAAAGACAGGAGAAGGGCTTCAGGACGCTGTTTGCAGTTCCGTAATTTCGCCACTGGGTGGCAGTGGACTGCAAGGAAAGGCGAGCTATGTCCCGGGTGGTGCCCATGGTCACCTTCGCTCAGGAGGTGGGATCGCCTCAGTATCTCCTGCACTTCCTTTCTCCTCCTAAGCCCTCCCCCCCCCACCCTGTTCTGGCCTGTTTTTGTATTCTCAACAATCCTGAGGATGCCTTCTATGGGGCTGCAATTTGTGCCGGGGAGCGAGTGCTGGGAACGTTTGCGAAAGGTGGGCACAGCTGTTAGGCTGATTGACAGATGAGAAGGGAGTGTGAGGAGATGATCACAGCCTGCGGGGCTTCCTTGCTTTTCCTGGGCAGTTTCCCCGTAATTTCCCCTTGCAGTTGGTGTAAAATCATTGAGCTCTCAGTCGGTTCCCAGGAAAACTCTTAGCAGTTTCCCACAATCAGACAGGCAGACCAAGGCATTACCATCCTGGGAGGGCAGCCTCCTTCCTGGCCCAGGGGCCCTGGGTCCCAAGCACACCAGTTTCCTTGTCTTTTCTAAGTAAGTCCTACTAGAAAGCTCTTTACCCTGCTTTGGGAGCCACATCAGAACCAGGCTCCTTCTCTGGTCAGAATCTTGTTTTACAGTAAATCCTCTAATGAGTTAAATGGGGTCCCCCACCCACACACAAGAAATTCTTCTGTTGAAGTCCTAATCTGCCAATATCCACGATATTACTTTATTTGGAAACAGGATCATTTGTAGATATGCAATTATTTAATAGTTAAGATGGAGTTGAGCCTCCAGTCCAGTGTGCCCAATGTCCTTAGAAAAGAGGCCACATGAAGACAGAGGCACAGGACAGCAGCAAAGCCGCTATGAGCCCAAGATTGCCGCAAACCAGCATTTGAGCAGGATGTGTGACACAGAGCATCCCTCACAGCTGGCAGGAGGGGTCAGCACTGCTCACACCTTGATTGTGACCTTGATTTTCAGACCTGCAGAACCCTGAGACAATGCATTTCTGTGGTTTAAGCCACCCACTCTGCAGGACAGTGTTACTGCAGCTGGAGCAAACAAATACTGTCCCAATTCCAGCACCTCCTCTTCAGAGCCTCCAGGGGCTTTCCCTGATGTGGGTCAAGACTAAAGTCCCCTAGGGGTCCAGGAAGGCCTAAGGAGCAAGTGGCAGCTCCAGGAAGCCTTTTCACCTGACCCCCATGGTCTCCCAAGCACAGAAAGGATGCTGTCTGGAGGAGGAACCCTGGGGGGAAGGGTGCCCTGGGCAGGGCCTCCAGGCAACAGGTGGACCTGCTGGGGAGAGAGGCAACCTTCCCTGCTGTGGCCCAGGTGCCACTGCTCAGCCTGCTCAGGGCGACGATTAGAGCACCAACCTGTGGGGCCTTGCATGTCAGGCTGTCTCCCTGAGGCCAGGGCTGCTCAAAAATGGTGTTTCTCCTTGTTTCTCCTCAGCCATGGCAGAGCTGCCTCACTGGGGCCCTAGAGGAGGGATGTGGCTGTGGAATGAAGTGCCTTCAGAGGGGGTGGAGGGAGGAAGAGGCAGAGAAGCCCTCCCTTCCTGAGCAAGGTCTCAGCACTGGGGATGCTGGGAGGACCCTGCCTGACGTTTCTGCTCCTCACCATGCTCCCCTCCCTTCCAGGGGCGAGGGCAGCACGGAAACCTTCCCAGAGGCTCCTGGGGCCCAGGGCGAAAGCCCCTCGGTGAGTATTTGTGGAAGATGTTTTCTGTGCACTCCCCATAGGCATTGCTCTTTCTATTTCACAGATGGGAAAACTGAGGCTCCGGTTAGACAACTTAACCAAAGCCCCATAGAGTGCTGAGCACCAGTGCCGGTCACTGTGTCTGCTCTATCTGCTCCCCAAGCCTGGCTTCTGGAGCACAGCCCTCTTGTCTGGGGTGCTGGCTTTGACCTCCCTTGTGGGGAAGGCCTGGGCTTTAAGGTGGGGCCACACAGGGAATCCTTGAGCAGCCAGCTGGGACCCCTGTGCCTCAGGGGAGCCTGGTGCTCTGTATCCTTACCACGAAGGTCACTGGCTGATTGTTATCAAAACCACCAAATGTGCCTTCCTCTTCCTGTGACCTGAGAGTGAGCTGTCTTCAAACAAAGACCCCCCACCTCCCTTGCCTCCCCTCCCCCATGGCTGGGCCCAGCAGGGACAGCAGGTATCTAGTGCACACGGGAGACAGGGCCGCAGCTGCCACCCAGCACATTAAACACTGTTTTTTTAATTCCCCCTCCTGGTAGAGTGGTGATTACCCAGATCTGCCTGGGGCCTGATCTCCCAGCCACCTGACTTTAGCCAGTGGGGCACCCAGAGAATGGAGCAGCTGGTGGGTCACACTTCAGGCAGGAGCAGAAACGACAGCAGATGTGAGGTACTGATTATGCTGGAAGGGCTGCACCCCAGGCCTGCATTTGCACTTCAAAGGGAACAGGCCCCAGTGCAGGGCTCTTGGGACCTGAGTCTATTCTGAAGAAAATCAAGTAGCTTTGAGTGAGTTACCCATCTGGGCTCCACCCCCTTCTTAACAGAGGGCGGTTTAAATGACCCTTGAGAGTTCACAAGCCCTTGCTAGCCACTCCCCAGGACCCTCCTCTGTCTGGCCCTCTCTTTGGGGTGGGGTCTGTTCTGATCTGAATGGGACCGGAGGGACGCCAGCTCTTAGCAAGACCCCTGGTCTGTGTTTACACCCTCGACTCAATCCTCCCAGCACTGCCTGTGGCCTGCAAAAGACATATTGACGGCCTAACCCCCAGGACATTAGAATGTGATCATATTTGGATATGGGCCCACCACAGATGTAAATAGTTAAAATGAAGTCGACCCCAAATCCAACAGAGATGGTGTCCTTTTAAGAAGAGGGACAGAGAAGGAAATGCCACGGAAGACACAGGGAGAAGACAGAGCTTGGTGATGCTGCCGCAAGCCAAGAATCACCCAGGGCCACCAGACGATGGAAGAGGCAAGGGGGAGGCTTCAGAGAGGCCCAGCCCGGCCAACATCTTGGTCTTGGACTTCTAGCCTCTAGAATTGTGAATTTCAGTCATTTTGAGCCCCTCCAGTTGAGATCATTGTTATGGCAACTCTAGGAAACAAGTAGCTCCCTGAACTTCTTGGCCAAGTGTCCGGAGGACCTTGCTATACTATGATGACACCCCCAGCAGTCTTTTGTGGTTGGGATGACCAGTGCTCTCCTGACCCACTCCCTGTCCTCCTCTTTCAGTCTCCCCCATAGTAAAGCCCCAGAGTAATTAAGGGGCAACCAGGACCCTGAAACCACATCATGAGATGGAAGGAAGATTGGACTATGAGCAAAGCTCACTCTCCCTCCACCAAGTCCTTCCCCCAGCCTTCAGGGTCCCCTCTGTGTCAGCATAGCCTGTCTCTGCCCCCCTGTTGTCATTGTGTGTGCTGTGTCTTCTCAACAAAAAGGCAAACCCTTCCCGCCACCTCTTCCCACCTGCTCAGAATCTGATTGCATCTGTGCATCTCTCCTGCTGCTTAGAGTTTGGGATTCCAAAAAATTAGCACCTCAAGGAGCTTACAGTCTGAGGGCATCATGAAGAAGGATCTGTTTCAGCCCCTTCCACACCTGCAAGTCTGGGGCACGAGCCTGCCCTCCTGGGAGAAGGCCCTGTGGCCAGCTCTGTGTCTCCTGATGAAAGGCTGCCATTCCTGTGGCCCTCTGTGAGATGGGATTGTAACCATCTTGACAACCTGGCGGTGCTGTGTGCAATAAGCCTAGGGTGACCTCACGTCACAGGAAGGCTTCTGGGATCCAGGGTGGGTTTATATCCCCACCCCCAATCCAGGCCCCTCCTGCCCCACCTGAATAACTCTAGTCGAATCTTCCAGCATCTTTCCCCAGGGAGGGAAGCTGCTTTGTGGAGTATCCAGCTGGCCAACCCTCAGCCAGGCTTGCAGGTGCTGGCAGCATCTTGGTGGGGCTGAGGGGTATCAGTGGGTCTCCCTTCCTCCTTGCCTGTCCCGTCTGTCTTGACAGGTGCTGGAGGGAACTCAGTGAGGAGGACAGGGAAGGGCTGTTCCAATATCACTAACTCATCAAGTTGCTCAGGGTGTCTGTGAAAGGGGGTGGCGTACGTGGCCCTGAGCAACTTTGAGGAGAACCAAGTGTCACGCCCAGGGCTGTGGATGTGACTTCCCCACAGGGGCCATAAATGCAGCCTCCCTCCTTCTTGATGCTTCTAAGAGAAATCAGGGGACACCCCAGGCCTGCCTGAGAGGTCAAAAACCAAAAACAAAAGATTCTTCTGAAATGAATGAAAGGAAACAGAGTCCAGGTTCTGTGTGTGCAACATCCGCCTCTATTTCCACCTGGGTGCTGGGGAGCTGAGTTTGAGAAGGAAGTCAGCATGTGGGTTAAGGTGGATGGAAATTTAAAGGACTGAAGGGTGGGATTGGCACAGTCATTCTTTCCTGGGTGGGGCATTCATGCATTCATTTCTTCCTGGGCAGGTTGGTTCTATTGGGGTGGGCCAGTTCTAGTTGAGTCTGTCACTGCCCAGCCTCCAGCCCTGGGTGCTGAGGGCCCTGCATACTGGCTCTGGGGCTGGTGGGTGGAGCCGCCCCCTCCCCACTGACTTCTCTTTGTGGCTGCCTTTTCTCTCCCTGCTCCACTAGGGAGCACAATAGCCTGGAGATGGTGACTTGTCTGTCATTTACTGCCTGGAATGGCCTCACCAGGCAGCCCTATCTCTTCAGGATCAATATGGCCCTGTGGGAAGGGGCCAGGATCCCTGGATGCCTAGCAGTTGGCTCAAGTCTGATTGGGAGAAGTGCCCAGGAGCTCCTGGGATATCTGACTTCCTGGATAGAGACGTCTGGGCCTGTGGAGTAGCTAGACACCATAGTCTGGGCCAGCTTCTGGGGCCACTGCTCTGGGACACCCACCCTGTTCCTGGCTGCTCTTGGTGGGCACTTGGCTCTTGGGTAACCCCTAGTACAGCCACAATCAATGCCCTCTGTCCTGAGCCCTCTGCCTCTTCCAGGCCAATTCTAGCTGTAGACTGAGGCACAGGGAAGGGATTCAGGGGGCAGCCCTTCTCCCCTGCTTTGCCCTGGTTAAACATGGTCAGTTCTTGGCAGTGAGTGTCTTCACAGCTGGACGTTGGGGGTGAATGTGACCCCACTACAGCTTGGCCCAGGCTTGCGAGTTGGCCTTGGTGCCATCTTGGAAGATTTGTGGGGGGAATGGTGAGACGTCCCATCCCATTCATGAGACTCTGGCTTGTGGTACAATGTTCAGAGGTAGGGTGGGCAGTGATGAGGGTGTAGAGGAGTGGGGGAGAGAAAGTGGGGAATGGCAGAGGCCTTGGGGGTGGCCAAGTCCCTGTGCAGGGCGAGGCTCTCACCCCCCAGCTACTGGCCATGACTCTTGGAGGATTATGCTCAGCCCAAGGGGGCTTCCTCACCCAGGACCACAGGGGCAATGCTGGGGTGTGGGGATGGGCTGAGCCCTGTGTGACGGTCCACTTCATCTCCCCCTTCCCAGCCTGCTGCTTTCCTTCCCTGAGGTTCCCAGGTGAGGCCAAGAGGTGCAGCCAGGTTTGCTGCCCGCTGTGCCTCACTCGCCCTCCAGGTGCTCTCTGGAGGTCATCTATTTCCTGGGAGTGACTGGCTTCTTTTACTGGCTTACTCTGTGTGTGTGTGTGTGTAGGAAAAGCAAACTAGCTTAATGGGCTTTTTCCTTTTCTGATAGGGTTGTGCCCTTTGCGGATCTGTATGCAGGGCAAGGAGAGTCAGAGAGGGCTATACACAGTTGCACTCAGGTATTTTACTGCCCCTGGGCTCAGAAAGCAGGAGGAAGGGATGGCCAGTTTTGGGGTGGGGATAGGCCTTGGGCTGGGGGACTTGACTTTGCTCCTCACATAGCTGGTGTCTATTTGTGATTCCAGCTCTTGCTTGGAGCAGGCCAGTTGGCACCTCAGGGGCCCCTCCTGCTTTCTAAGAATAGCCTTTGAGGCATGGCCAGATGAAACCTGAGCCAGGACTTCCTTGGAAAGCGCTGGCTTCACAGAAGGAAGCTAATGAAGGAGGAGGACGGGGCGGGCAGTTAGCAAAGGTTCTTGGACCCTTCCTCTTTTTTCTCTTTGCAGGGTGACCTGGCCCCCCTGGTGGCCTCTCTTCCCAGGAGCCAGGATGCCAGATGGGCAGAAGCCAAGCACCCAGCTGCTCAGATGGGTGTTTTTCAGGGATCAGAAAGGCTGGGTCACTCTGATGCACCCATCAGGGTGGGAGGAAAGTAAGGCAATCTTGACCAAAATTGTGACTTTCCACTACTACCAAAGTCAGGGTGGAAGGAAGAGGCAGCCTTACATCAGAGCCAGAGCTCAATCTTAGGCTACAGTTGGGCCAGGGCTGTGACCAACCATGGTGCTGCAGCTTCTTTGGGTATAAATGCAAGTGACAGCCTTGGGGAGTCACCGAGGGCCCATCCCAGTCAATAGTAGTGAACTTATCTTCTTCTTGTGACAGTGGCACCTCGCACCCCAGCCTCTGCCTCTGCTGAGGCCCCTGAGCCTCCACCTGGAAGAACCAGTCAAGCCAAAGGAACCCTGGGTCTTGAAACACTCCACCAGCATCCAAGTGGGGGCCTCTGAGTGAAGGGCAAGGGCAGGCCAATCATCCTGTTACTGTTAATCTGAGGAATTTAATCCGCCTCAGCTGTCACTGACTACAAATGCTTTCGTGAGCTCGTTACCTCTCAGTCAGCTGTAATTGAGGCTGTGGGGGGTTAGGACAAAGGATAAAGCATGGGAGCCATGTATGTGTGCATGCATGAGTGTGTGCATGTGTGTGCATTGTGTGTGTGCCTGTGCAAAGATGTGTGTGCATGGGTGTGCACTTGGGTTGGCACCATGTGGCAGAGCTAGAGAGGGGAGGGAAGGGGGAAGGGGGACTGCACTTAGGGAGGTGGTAAAATAGGATCTGGGGGACTCTTGTCCCATCCACCCCCCTCACCCCACCCCAGAAAATCCCTCTTTGTTCCTTTCTTTCCCCAGCCATGCCCTCTTCCCTGGGGGCTTTTCCCCCACAAGCCAGTCTTTGGGAGATGAGAGCTGGTGAGAAAGGTTAGGGGGATCTGGGGAGACAGCTGATCATAATAAAATCAGCTGTTTCCCATAGGTGGAGCTTTGCCAGGCCCAGAGCGCCAGGGTCACCACTGTAGCTCATCACAGCTTGAAGCAGTGACATTATCTTAACAAACAATAATAATTATTTTATTACTACTGGTAGTAGTAATAAAAAATTACTACTAAATTAGCACTACTAAAAATTACTACTAAAGTAGCAATACTTTAACCTTTATTGGGTATTATGTCATTGAATTGTCAAAACAACCCTCTGAAGCCCAGAGAGGTTAAGGAACTTATCTAATGCCACACAGCTGAGCATCCGGGGAGTCTGTGGCTAGCTCTGATTCTGCAGATGGAGCAGGTAACTGCCACATATGCTGCCTCCTACCAAGGCTATCAAGGTAAGAAACAGGATGGGGCAGCACAGTGGGGTCTTTTTCATAAAGATTGTGACTGGCAGGAGGACTCCCTCCCTGTTGATGGAACTTATGGTGGTATCACAACGGCCAGGTCCCTCGTCATCCAGCTGTGTGACCTTGAGAAAGCTCTGTCTCCTTTCTGAGTCTCGCTTTTGCCCATTTATAAATTTGAAGTGGTTGGAATTAGATGTCTAAGGTGTCTTGGACATTTTGTGATTGTTTTGATGACCTCAGCTGGGCCAACAGATGTAGAAAGAAAAGAGGGTGATTGGGAGGGCTTTGGGGAGTGGGTAGAACCTAGAGCAGTGTTTTTCAACCTTTTTTATCTCATGGCGCACTTGAACCTATTGTTGAACTTCCGTGGCACACTTAAATTATGTCAATCAAGAAAAGAGTAAAAAATATATATTTACTGTGGTTCGAACTTCTTTCAAAAAGAATTTAATTTATGCTCTTTAAAAATTTTTGTGACACATCCCGGGTTGAAAATCACTGTCCCACAGGATCTAGGACCTGATTGGACAGAGAGGATGACAGACAGGCAAGCATTGTGGGTGGATGGCTACAAAGTACAGGCAGAGATTAGCAGGCCAGAGATGACCTGGGGAGAGACCCTGATGACACAGTGGGCTAAAGCCCCAGGGGAACACACTCCTCCCACCCAAACAAACAGACAACAGCAACAACAAAAAATATCTAGATAAGTTCATTGGAGTTCATCTTCTTCATCGAGTTCCCTAGGAAGAGGCTACTTTAATTTTAGCGTGGGTGCAAGGATTGTGCCATTGTACAAAATTTCGTCTTTAATTTCCATGTATGGAAGAACATGCTTAGTGCTCCTTGGGAGGTGCTGGAAAGAGCTATGGTGGATGGAGAGGAAGGTGAGGTCAGGTTGCTTAGGAAGAGCTGTCTGGGACACAGGAACAGGAAAAGCCCAGGTTGGAGGCAGGAAGTGACAAGTCCCCTGTTTAGGAGGTATCTGCTGAGACCTCTGGGGTGGGCAGCATCCAAGTTAGCAAAGGACAGTGGCTGGTGTGTTCTGTTGAAATGGTGAAATCAGAAGGCATTTGTGGCTCTTCAACTTTTTTTCTGTACCAGTTTTCCCCACCTCACTCTCCAGATTTAGCACCTCCAGTCCACCCACAGCCAGCTCCTATAACCTTGATTGTTTCTTTTATAGCACTTCTTATAAAGGAAAGTTTTGTTTTTGAGACAGAGTCACACTCAGTCACCCTGGGGTAGAGCACTGCGGCATCATAGCTCACTGCAACCACAAACTCTTGGGCTCAAGTGATCCTCCTGCCTGGGCCTCCCGGGTAGCCAGGATGACAGGCACTCACCACAATGCTACCTAATTTTTCTATTTATAGTACAGATGAAATCTTGCTCTGCTCAGGCTGGTCTCGAACTCCTGAGCTCAGGAGATCCACCCGCCTCAGCCTCCCAGAGTGCTAGGATTACAGGTGCGAGCCCCTCTCTCTCCATCTTCTTTTCCTCTTTCCCTCTCTCCTTCCTTCTCCCTTCTCACCCTCTTTCCCTTTTTCTTTCTTCCTCTCTTTCCCTTTTTTTTCCTCCCTCTTTCCCCCTCTTTTGCTCCCCCCTTTTTTCTCTCTTCGTCCGTCCTCTCTCATTTCCCTCTTCTTCCTTTTTCTTTCTTTTCTTTCTTTCTTTCGTTCTTTCTTTCTTTTTTTTTTTTTTTTTT
>NW_003852469.1:8436952-8485215 GCF_000181295.1 Otolemur garnettii | reverse complement strand
TTTTTTTTTTTTTTTTGAGACAGAATCTCTCTCTGTTGCCTAGACTAGAGTGCCATGGCTTCAGGCTCTCACAGCAACTTCACACTCCTGGGCTCAAATGATCCTCCTGCCTCAACCTCCTGAGTAGCTGGGACTACAGGTGCCTGCCATAACCCCCAGATCATTTTTCTATTTTTAGTGGAGATGGCGTCTCACTCTTGCTTAGTCTGCTCCTGAGCTCAAGCGATCCTCCGGCTTCAGCCTCCCAGAATAGGATTATAGGCTTGAGTCAGGGCGCTGGGCCCCTTTTATTCTGTCTTTTCCCCTGAAATAGCAAGCAGGTTTGGGGGTTTACAGAAGGCCATGTCCTAGCAGGACTCTGGAAGAAGTGGGATGGGAAAAGCGTCTGTTCCACACCTCCTTGCCTCTCCTCTAGCTGGAGTGGACTTTCCAGAGTCCTGCTTTTATATTATCATCCTTTTGGCTGGAAAGAGGCTTGTCAGGGTGGCAAGCAAGGGGGGTCACTGGTGGGCATTTTGGTCAACTATTTCTGTGCCATGTAATAGATCACTCTGACCTCCTTGGCTGCCATTTCATGGGCTCAGGGTCGTTGGGGTCAGGGTGTTGGCAGAGCAGAGGTGAGGCCAGGGAGGAGACTCTGCTTCTCCTGGGTGCTGGGGTCTGGTGCTGGGTTGCTTAGGGGGAGGCGGGACCTAACTGTAGGGCCCTCCTGCTCCACATGGACTCTCCAGCAGGGTGGGGGGCTTCCCACATGGCAATTCGGGGCCCCTGAGAGTATAAAAGTGGAAGCCGCCAGGCCTTCTAAGCTCAGGCTAAAACTGGCAGAATATTGCTCCTGCTGAGCTCCACTGGTTCAAGTCCTGGGCCTTCCTGAGTTGAAGGGGGGAGGGGCTGACCAAAACTGTGATTAGTGGGAGGGGTGTCTCACTGAGGTCACCAGCCTGGGGCCAGGTCTATCTAGGAGGAAGACTAATTGGGAAGGGTGACCCCAGGTCTACTGTGATCCTGTTGCCCTCCAGCTGAGGCTTCTGAGTTACACAGTGGTGGGCACCTCTCAGGGCCTGGTCATTTCTCAGCTGCCCAACCCACTTTGGGCACTGGGGCCACTGGCCCTCAGCCTTCCTGCGTCTCTGCCCCTTGCCCATGCTGCCTTCATGGGCATGGGTGGGCAGGAGGCCTCCCTGCACAGATCCCCGCCGCGGGACCTGCTCTGTCTTCCCCTTCCTCATACTTCTCTTAGATCCCACCCTTGCCCCCACCCTTTCTTGCCTGTCACATTTCCCACCCCAAAGCCACTGTCATGTGCCCCTCCACAGGCCGCCTTGTGTTTTTATCCCCTCTCAATGGATGCCTTTTGCCTTCCGCCACCTGAGCAGAAGCCCTCAGAGCCCAGGATCTGAGCCCAGGACAGCAGGGAATGTTTGTCAAGGAGAACCAGGTGGGCTGATACCGAGAAGGCTGGGCAGATGGCCACTGTGGTGACCCACCCTCCCTGCCAGGGGACACTGGGGAAGTAGGAACAATAGGCACTCTGGTCTCCTGCCAGCGAGGCCATATGCGATAGAACAGGAGCTGGCAGGCAAGGTGGCAGCTGGTGGGGAGAGATAGGAGAGGTGTGAGGGTCAGGCGGAGAAGGCTTCTCTTTTGGGGAGGACCCTCAATTCTGCAGGGGCCAGGCCTTCACCCTGCTTTCCTCCCATTTCACAGGCAAGGTCCTGGGGTTGGTGGGGGGCAGAAGCCAGCCTGATGTTTCTCTCGCCGCAGGGCCCACCCTTCCCCACTGACCCAGGCCACTTTCATCACCTCCCTTGTCCCAGGGAACTGCCATATCCCAGGGAGGGGACACCAGGGTGGCATGAACAGGCAAATGTGGCACTGGAGGGCATGAGAAATGGCATTCTTTATTCATAAATAAAAACATAAAATTACCAGAAATAGTTTACATGGCCAAAAAGTAATGTCAAAAATAAAATCAAATGAAGCTGTCAAAAGCGAACTGAACCAAAAGAGAACAGAGAAAAATAACTATGTACATCTTCTTCCAAATGCCAGTCCATCCAAAGCTGGCGCCTGCCACAGCATGAGGACCACCTACATGACAGGCAAGGACAGCAGGCCCTTTGGCTGCGGCAGCAAGGGTGAAAACACAGGGCCACAGGGAAACCCTTCTCCCAAAGCCACACCGCCACAACAGCCAGCCTGCCTCATGCTTGGGCAACTCTCTCCCCTAAGAGACGGTCCGGGCTGGCGCCAGCAACAAGATGCTCTCTGAGTGCCTCTCAGGGGCACTCTACTCCCACTCCCAGTCCCATGCAACCTTGCTTGGTGCAAGCAGGAGTTCCCCAGAAGATGCCTGTGAAGATGCCTCCTGCGAGCCTGGTTATTCTAAGGCCCAAAGGCAGAGACCAGAGACCCCTCCTGGTTGAGGTGGTGCTGAATGGAGCACTCCCTTTGCAGACAGCTGGAGCATTTGCAGGCCAGGCATCCTCGAGAGACCTGGGGGCAAGTGTGCCAGGTGGAGTGCCCAGAGGGAAGGGCAGTGAGCCCATGCCAGCCTGGGACCTCTGCTGTTTAGAGCTGCCTTCCAGAGAGGTGGGGTCTGGCATGGTCCAAGAATAATAAGGATGCGTGTGGACAAGGAAAGGAAGAAAACCCATAAGAAGGCGAGGTCACTGGGAAACAGGACTTTTGCATTCTGGAGCCACCTTGGGCCACCCTGGGGCCTTGGGCTGGTGGCAACCCAGGGAGGGCTTTTGCCATCTTAGATGATGGGCAAGGCCTGGGTAGACATCCTAGGGATGGCCTGGGGCAGGGTGAAGGAGCTGTGAAGAGGGCTGCGCTCCCTGTGGGTGGAGGCTCCATCACCCAGCAGTGGAGCACAGGCTCTGTGTCTGAGTGCCTGCCCCTGGGGTTGGCACCCACCTCTTCCCAGGTAAAGACTTGCAGGCAAAGTCCTGGGCTCTGGGGTAGAGGCAGCCAGCCCCCTCTCTCTCCCAGTGAGACACTGGGAGGAAGGACTCAAACAAGGCACAGGCTGGTGGGAATTTGGAGGACCCAGGGCCGTGAGGCAAGAATGGGACGTCTTTGACTTCTGAACAACTCCTAGTGGAGGTACTGCCCTCCATACAAGGAGGGGGCTCTGGCCTGCAGATTCCAGGTTTAAATCTAGCTTGTGACTAAGAGCAGTGGTTTGAAATTCTAGAAATCTTCCTCTGTCATTTGTGGACTACAGGACAGGCACGGCTTAGCCTGGGGACCAGAAGGTGGGGCCAACCATGGGGAAGGTGGCCCTCCCATCAGCCCACACCCAAGCAAGGGCTGTGCGGCTGTGAGGGGGTGGTGGGCAAGAAGGAAGGGGAGCCCCCTGACCCCACCCCCAGTGCTGGGGAGGCAGAACTAGGGATGGCCTCAGACTGTCAAGTACCAGACTGTCCCCCAGCTCAGCTCAGCAGGCAGGCGGGAGGCGCCGGATCCAGCAGGGCTGGCTGTCCTGAGAACAACAGCTGTGGCTAGAGTCAAAAATAGAAGACAGAACAGCCTGCGAGGTCTGGCTTGCCTCTGAAAAGACAAGAAAGAAAAAAGGAAGAAGAAGACAACAGAAGAAGAGAAAATTCCCTGAACCAAGCAACTTAAAAAGTCCACGTTTCTCTCCCACCTCCAGCTCCGCACATCTTCAGGAGAGAAACCCTGGCCTTCCCCGGGCAGTGCCCGGGCCCCTGAGAAAGCTGCCACCGTCCGGATCCTTTATAGTCTAGGGTCCCTGGGGGCCTTGAGGGGAGGGAGGACAGGACAGCTGGTGGCCCACGGCTGTTCCTACCGCAAGCCTCTTCTCCCTGCCTGGGGCTCTGGCCCACTGGCACTCTGGGGCCCCCTCCTGATCTGTAAAGACCCAGCACTTAACATTGAAGGTGCCAGAGGGGGAGAGGTGCACATGGAATCTGGCCATAGGCACAGGAAGATGTCCAGACCCCAGACCACAGATGAGCCATCTCAGGGGACGTGGGTTGTTCTGCATCCAAGTAAAACCTGGATCATTGGGAAGAAAATAACATACCACAGTAGCCACCAGCCAACTCTGAATCAGGGAGGGACATCCCTGTCTCTAGCCCCAGATGGAGGGATTCAGAGGCTCTGCTGGGACCACTGAACACCCACCTGCTCTGTGTCCCAGTGCCTTTGACCTTTCCTTCCCAGAGCCCATCCCAGGGCTTCAGTGTCTATGACTTTTGGAAGAGTGGGTACTGAGGTCCAAGGCCACCTGCTGTTCCCAGGGTGCTCAGCTTCAGTTAGCAGGAACCAGCAGGTAAAGCTGGGCCCAGGGCCTGGCTGGTACTGGCCCACTACCAGCTCATGTGACTTAGTTTCTCCCTCTGACCTCCTCAGTGTCTGCTCTGCTGTCCCCTCCTTCCTGTGGCTCACTGGGACAGCCTTGATGATGCTTAGCAAGGCTCTCTGCAGCTCTACAAACCCACTATCTCCAAGGCCAGGGTAATAAGCAGTTCAGGTTCTGACAGGCCACGCTCCAAGGCTTCTGGTCACAAATGGCTTCTTTCTTCTCTCAAGGCATTCATTCCAGTGTGTCCACGGAGAAAGGGAGTGGGATGAGGGCGAAAGGGAGCCTCATATTTGGTGTGGCCATGTGACCCTCAGGGAAGTAGCCACCTTCCCTGGTTGGGGGTGGGTGTGTCTCTAACTGTTGTAACAAAGGCCAAGGTTTAGGGAGCCCTTAACTAAAGCATGGAGACCCCTGGCTTCATCCCTTGGGGAAGCCACAGGAGTCAGAGCCCAAGGTCCAGCAGGCTGTGGGGTTGGTGAGCACTGGGACATTGGAAAGGGGAGGGATGGCCATCCTGCAGCCCCTGCTCAACACTTGGGGACCCTGGCCTGTGCCCCAGCAGTGGCTTCTCTCAAAGTGGCCCAATTGCTGAGCAGGGGAGGTGGGAGGCCAACCCTCCCTAAATGGGTACAGCCTCTGCCCCCCAGGGCCAGGTCCTCAGGCCTAACTTTCCCAGGTGGCCTCTCAGATCTCAGTGGCTATGATGTCCTCGTAGGGGATGTCAGCTCCTTCTAGGTCAATCTCCAGGGACTCCCCTGCGCCATCCCCGCGGGCCAGCCGCTGTAGGGCCTTCTCCAGGCGCTGGTTCCGCTGGTACATGGCCAGGTAGCTCTGCTGCAGCTGCTTCTGGTACCGGATCACCTTCTCCTTCTCCTCCTTCCACACCAGCCGCTCGTGTTGGAAGCCTGAGGACATCTGGTCGTGGCCTTGCCGCTCCTCGCGCAGCTCGGCCCGCAGCCGCTCCAGCTCCCGCTGCAGAGCCGGGATATCCTCGGGGATGGCAGGCAGGACGGGCTCCCGGGGCAAGGCGCGCAGCTCTAGCAGCTCCTGCTCCAGCAGGTTCACCTTCTCCCGCAGCAGCTCCGCCTCGTTCTTCTTGCGCTGCAGCTCGTTCTCGCACACCTCCAGCTCCAGACCCTTGGTGCGCAGGGCGCCCTCCAGGTCCTGCGTCCTCAGCTCCAGGCCCTCCAGCTTGCCCCGTGTGTCCTTCAGCTGCGCCTTCAGGCTGAGGATCTCACTGGCCTTGGTGTTCACCTCCGTCTGGGACTCCTTCAGCTGCTGCTTCAAAAGGGAAATCTCGCCTGACTTCTGGCACACCTGCCGGGGAAGGGGCACAGGGACAGAGCATTAAGAGGTGAGTGTCCTTCTCCATGAATGTGGTGGCTGGTGGTCTGGGTGACTGAAAGCCAAGTGCCTCTTAGAGGGTCTTTTTTTTTTTTTTTTTTTTGAGACAGAGTTTCACTATATTGCCCTCGGTACAGTGCTGTGTTGTCACAGCTCACAGCAACCTCAAACTCTTGGGCTTAAGTGATTCTCTTGCTTCAGCCTCCTAAGTAGCTGGGACCACAGGCACCTGCCACAATGCCTGGCTTTTTTTCTGTTGTAGTTGTCATTGTTGATTAGCTGGCCTGAACTGGGTTTGAACCCGTAACCACTATACTATGGGCGCTGAGCCACTCTTTGAGGGTCTTATTATGCTTGTTGTCTGGCTCAGGCTGTCTACGTCCCTCCCTCACCCCCAATTCAGGGCCTAATCTCAGCCTGTGCAAATCAGTGCTCAGTGGTTGAATGTGCCCACTGCTAGCTCTGTCACCCACACTTAACACAGATGGTATTGGTTTCTGTGTCAGCTAGATTTCTATCATGCACGCTTATGCCCATGCTCCCTGACCTCACCCCTTCTCTCCCCTCTCTGCAGTGATGAGCACAGGGCTGGATGAGAGGCAGAGCTCAATGTCTACCCCCCAAATGTCGAGCTAGCGAGTTCTGCCCTAGCCCTTCTGTCACCATTTCCACTTTTGTTCCCCACCAAAATTGGGCCAAGAGCAACGAGGAGAACCGAAGCCACATATCAGACCCTTGTGTCTCTGGGGTCTTGGCCATTTGGGTCATAGGCCAAGGTTACTCTGCTGGCTGTGTTTCAAGGTGAAGAAAGGCCAGCTCCTGAGGCTCTACAGAATGCATTCTCGCAACACGACTGGAAGCTACTTAATATTTCCTCACTTTCCCCCTCCTTGCTCTTGGGAGTGGGGGTGGGGGGTTGCACAGTCCTAGAGGACATTCAGCCCCACCCACGATGCTTAGTTGGGACCAAGCATTTCCTTCCCAGGCCAAGCCTATGTTCAGTCATGAAGGGAACAGATGGGGTGATGATGGCTGAAACGTGGGCTTGGATCCCACCTTGACCACTGCTGATGCGGGTGATCTTGGCTACATTATCTATGGCGTGGTGGCAACATGGTATAGTGAGATAATCCTACTAGGAGCAAATCCTAATTTATAACACACATATATCAGACCTTGGGCTAGTTGCTTAATTTGTTGTTGGCCATGGTGACCTCTCTGTGCCTCAGTTTCCTTAACTGTAAATTGAGGGTTTGTCATAGTACCTATGTCATTTAGCCATCGTAGGGAAAAAAATGAAAGAACCTGGAACTTGGCACTTACAAACACTCTCTACGTTATTATTATTATAAACGTGTTTATCATAACATATGTGCCATTCTAAGTTATTCTTATTATTATTTATTTTATCATTTTACTACATAGCCTGACTGGACAACCTGGGCACAAGGCCACGGCAATGTCTAGCTTAGTTTCAGACCGACAGGCAAGGCTGGTGCCTAATGCCGGCATGAGCTATACATCTTGGGTGTGGTTGACACCGTGGCTGGTGTGGGGCCTGCTGTGACAACATTGATGTGGAAAGAAAAGGCAATGTCCCGTGGCTAGCAGCCTTTTCTCTCTGGGAAGCCTGGCGAACAGAAAGTGATCGTCCCCTCCTATCGGGCCAGTCCCCCCATCAGCTTCATCCATAGAAAGGATGCTTCTTTCCCTGCCCCTAAAAATACTGTCACCCTACTTCCCAGGACGAGTATGGGATGCTCCAGTGCCAACAGGTGGCCGTCCTGCCAAGGGTCACCCGACAGGGCATGGTACTAGTCTGACTATACCCAGAAACTCTCACCCCTTTCCTGGGGGGCAATCTTTGGGGTGAATGACGGAGTTGCCATGCCCACACCCCCACCTGGTGCCCTCCTGCCACACAGTGCCAGTTGTTGAGAAAAGCTGCATTCCGGCCAGCAGGATACAGGGTAACACTGCTTCCCTGGCACGGGCAGGTCCAGATGCCACGTTCGGAGGTGTGCCTGAGTGACAGCATGTGAGTTTGTGCGTGTGAGAGCTTTTCTTCCTCTCCTAGGTTCCAGTCTCTGCTCACTGAATAGAAGCTCTACTTCAGTGGTTCTCATTAAAGGGCTGCAACATTAGGAAGGTTGAGAACCACTGCTCTACTTCTTGGGGGACTGGCCATTTTTGTCACTGAGACCTGCCCCAAATAGGGTCACTCTTTATAGTGGGTGGGATCCCTTCTCTCAAAAGCAACAAATACATTTTAAGCTCTCTTAGGGCCTTGAGCCTGCTTGTGCTTCTCGGAGCCTCTCTGAGCAAATGGCCTGAGGCCGCCCCTCTGCCTGGCTGGGCCTGGCTTCCCTGGCTTCTGGTTTCTCAGTCAGCGACTGGGTTAGGAAGTTCCAATCTGGGGGCTATGAGGGTGTGCTGGGAGAGGAGGAAGCTCAGAGCTATTACAGGGAGCCCCTTCTCTGGCACCTATGCGGTTGTGTCAGCATGTTATGGTCAGCACCAGGAGGACGGGGGCACTGTCACCAAACCCCGACAGCCCAGAGCCCCTCGCAGCCTTACCTCCCACTGTGTCTCCTCCAGGGCAGGCCCGAAGCTGGTCTTCTCCCTCTCGTAGGACCTGAGCTTGGTCTCCAGCAGGTCCTGCTCCTTCATGAGGCTCTCAAGCTCCTGCCGCAGCTGCCGCTTCTCCTGTTGCAGCTGCAGAACCTGCAGGGGCAGCGCCTGCTGGGCGCGCTGACTCTTCTGCGAGGCCGGCTTCAGCTTGCCGCCGCCATCCAGCTCGTCCCGGCAGCGCCGCGGCCGCTCCTCGTAGACCTGGCCAGCGGCCAGCTCCTTCTCCTCAAAGCTGCGCTGCAGCCTGTGCAGCGCGCCCTCCCTCTCCCGCAGCTTCTGCTCCAGCTCCTGGAGGCTGCACTCGTCCGTGGAGATGGGCGAGCGGACGCAGGAGGGGCCCTTGTCTGCCTTGTTTGCGTGGCCCAGCTTGCTGCCCCCGTCGGAGAAAGACAGTGCCTTCAGGCTCATCATGTTGCTATCCTGGAGGACAATGCCCTGGGTGATGTTGTGGGCCGAGCCTCCAAAACGGCTGGTGGGTCCCACGGGGGTGACCAGCGGGTCCAGCTGGTAGCTGCTGCTGGTGCTGTGCGTGGGCAGGCTGGACATGGAGTTGCGGCCGGAGTCAGACAGTGCTCCTGAACACAGGCTGGGCTTCAGCTCCTGCTCCTTGGGTTTGTCTGGAGGAGCGGGGTGCAGCTGGTGGCCGGCGCTCTCCGGGGAAGAGTGTAGGGTGGCCCCTGAGCGCGGCAGCACAGGCTTGAAAGCGGTGGGCCTGGCCACACCTTTGTCAGAGCCCTGGGGAGAAAAAGGACTGGACTGACCCCAAGTCTCCCCAGCAAGACCATCCCACCTGTCCCTTGTCACCAGGTCTGAGTGTCTGCTTTGGCCAGCCGAGCTCAGGAAGCCATGTGGCAGCCTTCCTGGTCATTGACCACAGCAGACTTTGCCTATTGCTCTGAAGTAGCTGAACGTGGTGAATCTTTCTCAAGAAAGACAAAATCCTCTCTCCTGGCTGGACACCTTTTTTTTGAGACAGAATCTCACTTTTTTGCCCTTGGTAGAGTGCTGTGGCATCATAGCTCACAGCAACCTCAAACTCTTGGGTTCAAGCAATTCTCTTGCCTCAGCCTTCGAAGTAGCTGGGACTACAGACACTCACCACAGCATTTGGCTATTTTTAGAGATGAGGTCTCGCTCTGGCTCAGGCTGGCCTTGAACTTGTGATCTCAGGCAGTCCACCGCCTCGGCCTCCCAGAGTGCTGGGATTACAGGTGTGAGCCACTGTGCCCAGCCAGCATGTTCTTAAATAATGACCTAGGTCCCTTGTTCTATGAAATAGCAACCTGCCACCAGCTTTTCCCAGCCTTCCTGAGAGGATAAACACCACTCATAGGTTCCTGCTCTGGGTCTTTGTGTAGCATGGGGCAGGGTATTACACTGGATGGGCTTAGTGTCCTAGACCTTTCTTCACCTTTGGTGCCTCTTATATTAAACCTGGGGCAAGAACACTGACCATGGCCTCCTCACAGGGTTGTAGGGCTGGAAGGGTTATGTGAAATAATCCTTTTTTAAAACCCTAATTTTCATTGGTAGAGTGCCTTGCAGTTTACAAGGCTTTTAGTTTGAAAAGCTGAATGCTCTATGCAAACATAAAGAGCCCTTTCCTAGTAAACCAAAGCTGTGGGTTCATTCCCCCAGGGGAGTGACGGGGACTGAGTAGAAAAATTGTTTTCAGTATCCTTGGGTTATATCCCTGAGTGCCTGAGGTGGCCTGAGGGCTGGATTTCTGAGTACCTGGGACTCTTTTGCCCTCATCCCTGCTAAATAGACCATAATAAATTCTCAGCCCATATTCAGCCAAAGACTCTTCTGGTCCAGCTTGAACAAGGAGCTACTTCACACCAGGGCAGCCAACCAAAAAACCCACCTCCATAGATCTACCAGCCAGAGCAGCCACAAACTCCCACCCTGTGGAGGGTCTAAACTTTCAGGTCACCATCCCCCCTTCACCCACATTCTCCACCCCCCAGTTCCTTCCAGCCTTTCTGACCCACCCGTCCTTGCCAGAACTCCCGCTTACCATGTCTAGCTGATTGGAGAAGGGCAGGAGCTTGGGTGGGGTGGATGGGTCGAAGTCCACCCCCGCCGGGCCCGTTAGGTCTCCGCTGGACAGCGCTGTGTAGTCTGGGCGGTGGGAGCCCCGGGCCTTCTGGCTGACCTTAATGTAGAAGAAGTCTTCGCTCTTGCCCATTTTGGAGCTAGACTTGCCATGACCCAAGTCCTGGGAGAAGCCGAAGCGCAGCAGCCCGTCGGAACACCGGTTCAGCTTCTTAAGGTGGGAAGATTTGCGCAGCTTGTACTGGGACGCCCGACAGTGCTTGCTGTGGAAGCTGTGGCCGGAGATGAGGCTGCTGACGCTGCCCATGGCGACTCTGGGCCGAAGAAGGCTGGGCTGGGTGGGGCTGCAGCAGCGGGGTGCAGTCCTGGCTCCACAAGGGGCCTGCGGTCATAGCAAGAGCCTCACAGAGCCTGGGAGGGCCATGACCTAGATGGAAGGAGACAGAGGACAAAAGTCATACGAGGACGGACCAGTCACTGCATAGTCCTTGGTGGTGACTGAGGAGTGATTATTCCAAATGCTCCAACAAGGAGTAGAGAAACGCACGTCGGAAGCCCAGCTCTGTCTCTACTCCTGGCCCTCCATCCAGTCTTTCTTTGTCCACTAATTCAGCAAACATCACCGAGATTCCATTTCAGGATGGGCTCTGCTCTGAGCACTGGGGTTCCAGCAGTGACTAACGAGGTCACAATCTCTGAACTCTTGGAACTTAAGTTCTGTGTGGTGTGGACAGGTCCTAAGCAGATCAGAATACACCACAGCATGTGATACACATGTGTGGGGGAAACCGGAGCAGGGAGAGTGGAACAGAATTCTGGCAGGTGGCTGTTTATGCAAGAAGGCCTCTCTGTTAGGGTAGCATTTAAGAGATCTCAAGATCACACAGGGACAAGCCACATGGAAATCGGTGGAAAGAGAGCTTACCAGAGGAAGCCCAAGGGCAAGGGAGGGTAGGAGGAGAGCCAGCGTGCTAGCAGGTACCAGATTGCAAGGAGCCCAAGTGGCTCTAAGGCCTTCAGGGTGGCCCTGTTTGAGATGAGGAGCCCTGGGTTAGCAGCTGACACCTCGCTCTGCCTTAGGCGGGAGAGGGTCACTCTGGCTGCTGGGTGGGAAGCTTGCTGGGGGTGGGGGCAGGTGCAAGTGGTAGCCTGGGTAGGCACAGCACTACCAGAGTTGGCCCCGGTAATGCTAGGGGGTAAATTTCAGATGTAGTTGTAAGGTGGAGCTGATAGGCTTTGCTAAAGGATTGGATGTGGGGAGAGGGAGAGAGACAGAGTGAGAGAGCCATCAAGGATGACTCCAGTCTTTTCATCTAAGCAACTAGCAGCAGAAAGCTGCCACATTTACTAAGTAGCAAAAGACCACAAGAGAAGTCAGTTTAGGGTGAGGAGGGGGTGGGGAATGGCTCTTTGGTTGGAGACGTTCCATTTGCAAAGCCTGTTAGGCACCCAGGGGTGATGGCAAGCAGGCAGTGGGGTGTGGGGTCAGCCTCAGAGCTGCAGGTTCACACGTCCCAGTTGTGAGTGTGTAGAAGGCAGCTGCGGGATGGCACGGGGTCCCCAGAGAGCAGATGCAGACAAGGGAGAGTCTCGGTGGCAGGCTCCAGCATCAGGAGGTGAGACAGGTGAGGAGGGGTGAGGAAGAGAGACAGAGAAGCTTCTGACAGGTGATGCAGGAAACAAAGAAAGCCAAGGAAAGAAACTGTTTCAAAAGGATGGTGCCAAGCGGTGCCAAAGGAAGATAACAGCTGGAAATTGGTTGATGGATTTGGCTGTGCCATTGGTAACCTTGACAAGAGCAGTTCTTGGACTGGTGGTGGGAAGGCGGATTGGAGATGGCTCAGAAGAGAGTAAGCCTTGAACACCGAGAAGTCCGTGATGGGCCTGGTTTGCATTCTTGCCATGTCACCTGCCCCCCATGACATGGGTGTCTGTTTAACCTCCTTACCCTTCAGTTTTGCAAATAAATTCTAAGACACAGTTAAACTTTTAAAAAAATGTTTGCAGCAGGGCAGGGTGGCTCACACCTGCAATCCTAGCACTTTGGGAGGATGAGGCAGGTGGATTGCTTGAGCTCAGGAGTTCGAGACCAGCCTGAGCATGAGCAAGATCTCGTCTCAACTAAAAATAGAAAAACCTGCTGAGTATCGTGGCAGGTGCCTGCAGTTCCAGCTACTTGGGAAGCTGAGGCAAGAGGATTGATTGCTCAAGCCTAGAAGTTTCAGGTTGCTGTGAGCTGTGACTCCATAGCACTCTAGCCAGGGCACAGAGTGAGACTCTATCTCAAAAAAACAGTTTGTAGCTTATAATCAATACTTAATAACAGCAATATTGCAGTCAGCAGACAGAGGAATAACTTGTGACCTTAATGCTGGCATGCGTGGAGTTCAGGCAAATCTCGAAGCATGGATCTCATGATTTTTAAAGCCCAGAAGGTTGCGTGATTATCATGTCCTGTAAAGTATTTCTCAATCAGTCGAAAGGAACCTGTGTTCTTGGATCTGCTCTAAATCATACCATCAATCCAAAAGAAACCCCAGGCAGGACATGGAGAACTGCTGTGCACAGCTGAAAGGGAGCCAGAGATTCTTCAACTCTGAAATCCAAGACGGAGAGGAGGAGATAAAGGAACCACAGGCCTCGCCCTGAGCGTGGCATGGCACTGTCCTCTGTGTGAGCACCGGCAGTATCCACTAGAGTTAGGATTTCAGCCCCTCAGAGCAGAGAGAAGAAGAGAAGAGGAACCTGAGGTAGCTGGTGGAGAAGCACCCCAGGCTTACACATCTTGGGGTCCAGCCCCAGGGAATTCAGGAAGGCCTCTCACCCCTGAACTGTCCCAGACCCTACACCCCTTCTGCAACCCACCATCAGGGAGGGTGTCTGCCCTACCAGGACAAGACCGGCCCAGGGAGTCATGGGAAGCCCTCCCTTTCCAGGCTCTCCACTCCCCTTGAGTGTAGTGGGAACCTCTGAGTAAATACCCCCTTCTTCTCCCCCGTTCTATACTCTCCTTCCCAGAGGAATCCAAGCCTCCAGCCTGAAGTGCTGTGTGGCTTGGTCATCCTATTCCTGACCATGGAGACAGAGGCATGGAGTTGAAAAACGGGGTCTGTCTGGACTCTGGGAGATGAGAAATAGTGGGACTCCTTCCCCCATCCCAGACCAATTCTGTCCCTTCCTGAAGGGTGAAGCTGCTATACCCTGGTACACAACAAATCCAGGTTTCCATGTCACCCTCCTCTTCCTCCTCTCCCCCATGCAGTCTGGGTGGAGTCACTGCCAAGGTCATCTCCCCTCCTTTGCCCTCCCCTGCAGACCACATTGCCTGCCCTAAGCAGCCTAAGTAGTGGTCCTGTGAGCAAACTCAGGGCTGTGCTGTGGGGCATCTCTGCACCCTGCAGGTCACCTGCACCTGCCATGTCCTCCAAGTGCCACCTTTGCCGTGGTTGCACCACAAAGACACAAGCTGTCATGATGCCCACTCCCCAGACACAGCCAGCTGAGCACGTCCTCTGTAGCTGCCATGCCACGCTACTGAGCTGCTGGCTAGGCTGAGCTGCTAATGGGACTGAGGAGTAGGCATCCACTGGGTCATTTATTCAGCATCTGAGGTTGGCCCAGCTCTGTGCAAAATGCAGACAGTGAGGGATTGGGGGGGCAGAAGGAAGGAGAATAGTAAGTGAATAGTAGAAAATAAAAGTCAAAGAGATAGAGTGAGCGACAGGGTGTATGTGTGTGTATGCACCTGTCTCTCTGAGCACCTGTGTGTGCATGCGTGTATGCATGTGTGAAGATATACATGTGTGTGCACAGGGGTGTGTGCGTACTATTTTAGGTGGAGTGAGCAGAAAGCTTCTGGGAAGATAATACTGGAGAAGAGCCATCCTTATACAGTTTTTTAAATAAAATGGTCCCCTCCTCAGGAACAGCAAGTGCAAAGGCCCTGAGGCAGGAATGAACTTGGGTGTGGTGTTTCAGAGCAGTGGTCCTCGGAGGGTGTGATTTGGAACTACCTGGAGAGAGGACATTTTTGTTGTTGCCATGGGGTGCTGTGGGCCCAGGCTAGGGAGAAGAGGCTAAACATCCTGCAGGGAATGCTTCCTCAATGAAAGAGCAACAAAGAATTACCTGACCCAACTTGTCCATAGTTTGGAGATGGAGAAACGTGGTTTGCGAGGAACAGAAAGAAACTGTGAGGTTAGAATCTCAGCTATGTCACGGACTCAGGGTGACTTTTCGTAAGTGATTTCACGTCTCCATGCCTCAGTTTTCTCACTTGTAATTAACACACCTGCCCTGTCACATGGCTTCATTATGAAGAGGAAAGGAAGTGAGAACTCAGATAGTATTCCGGAAAATCCCCACTGCCGCTTTTTGTTGGCATATGTTCTCATGATCATTCCCCAGGAGAGTTCTCTGAGATGTTCAGCTTGTTCGAGAGCACTGCAGGGCTGTACCCCCCCAGGACAGAGCCTGGCCTGGCCACAGGGATCTCGGTGCCACTCCTTGTCCCAGCATCCCCTGAACTTGGAAGCAGGCAGAGCCTGCTTTGACCTGCTTTGTGACCCCCTTTGAAGGGGGGTCAGTTTACAACTACAACATGAGAGCTGGATTCATTTTAGCTTATTTTTTTTCTTTTTTTGAGACCTGTTGGAAATTTAATGAGAGCGATTAACCCCTTCTTCAGGAAAATGCACCCTCCTCCAACATTTTGGCTGTGACTTCTAACGGTTCCCTGACCCCGAATGCCCCTCAATTGGCCTAGTTTAAACACATCGAAATATCTGGCTCTAGGGGATCAAACACAGAACTTCAGGGAAGAACAAAGAGCTTGGTCTTAGGTTACTAAAATGGCTTTGATGATTCCCTGCTTCCCTTTAGGGGTTGGAGAGATGGGGGCCAGGTGAAGAAGTGAAACCAAACCAAAGGTGTCATGTTCCCCTCCAGTACTCAGACCACAGCATCCAGCCACCCCAGTTCCCTAGACATGGGCAGACATAGTTGTTTATTTGTCTATTTTAGAGACAGGGTCTTGCTTTGTCACCAAGGCTGGAAGGCAGTGGGTGATCATAGTTCACTGCAGCTTTGAACTCCTGGGTCAAGCACTCCTCCTGCCTCAGCCTCCTGAGTAGCTGAGACAATAGATGCATGCACCATTTCACCTGGCTTATTTTTGTAGATGGGGTCTTACTATGCTGTCCAGGCTGGTCTCAAACTCCTGGCCTCAAGTGATCATCCAGCCTCAGCCTCCCAAAGTGCTGAGAAACTTTAGCCCTACTTCAAAGGGGGTCACAAAGTAGAGTGGAGGAAGGGGCCTGGGAAGTCAGGCAGTGAGGATGCCTAGACTAGTGAATGGAGCCCAGGGCATAGCACTACCCCTCCTTCCCCCCAGTGCTCACTCAGTGCCAGATGCTCCACATTCCAGCTTCCTTCTTGAGTTTATGCTAAAAAAACTTTCAAAATATGAAAATACTTACAAAAAGTAACCCAGTTTCCCCATGCAGAGTTGGTAAGTATGAAATGTTGTCATATTTGTTTCAGAAATAAAACATCTCAGAGTTAGAGTCCCTAGTCTCTATGCCTTTCCCCCATCACCATCCTTAATCTCCCCCAGGGAGAACATTCTCATGGATTTGGTGGAAACATCTCTGGATCATTAAATATATTTTAACACACATGAATATTGTGTTTTTTAGTTTACACACATGGTATCATGTTGTATATATCATTCTGCAACCCTGATTGCTTTCTTAGACTTTTCATTTCGTGTTTGAGATTGATTCCTGTCCCCGTGTATAGCACTGGGCCTTCCCTTTCACCTGCTGAGTAGGACTCCACTTCTCCACTTTGTTTTTTACCATTCTCTACTCAGATGTTCCCATTTTGTCACCCAAACCCACTGTATGTGATTACTTTTCCATATGCATGAAGGCTTTCTAAGATTTATTTTATTGGGGTCTCAGAACTGTCCCACCCCCTAAATTGAAAGCTCCCAGAAGTGACATCTGAGACCCTTACTAGCCACATCAAAAGAAGGCAGCCCTCATGGGATAAACAGCCCCCCACATTTCACTATATTATCCTGGGGAGCAGAAGGGGAGGTTGATGTTGTTATTCATAAGAGGGGCCACCGGTAGAGTGGTGGAGGAGCTCTGTGACCAGCAGGGTGAAGGAGCTTTGGCCAAGCAGAGAAGAGAGGTCCACCTGCTGCAGGTGACAGAGAAGCCCCCTGCTCTGTGGCAGCCTGGACCACAGCCAAGTAGGGAGCCAAGAAGGGCTTTGGGGTCCTCTGCCCCAGCCCCTTCACTACACTGAGGCCAGAACCAGGAAAGGATCTGCCCAGGTCACATCACAAGTTCCAGGCTTGAACCCAGTATTCTTTGCATTTTACCAACAGGACAAAGCCAGCTGGATTCCATTCTCGGATGGCTGGAAAAGGGAGGGGGTGGCAGCTCACTGCTCTACCTGGCCTTGTGTGGAAGAGTGGGTGTGTGCGGAGTATGAATGTGGGCGCCCATCAGGCTGCCCAAAGCAGATGGACTCCAGCCTGCAGGCTCATTGCTGGTCCCATCGGAGGCGATTGCCTTGCAGGGTCCATTTTCTAGGAGGCAGAGCGGCCTGCACAGGCAGTCACAAGGGGGAGAGCTGACCTGTCTTCAGGAATGGCTACAGGTTGCTAGGCAGGGACCAGCGCTCTGTCTTCAGCTCTCTCTCTCCCTCCGGGCACACACTGGCAGGGTGACGATGACGTCTATCCTGAGCCATAAGAACTTCACTTTAGCATTCTTGTGCTTAGTTCCATCTGTGGGACCCGGACATCTTTACATTCACTGTTATGAGTTCACATTGTCCCTAAGCCAAGACATCACTGTGAGTGCTGAGAAGAGCAGTGGCCCTCTCATCAAGAACCTGCGTCTCAATGCAGAACCTCAGCTGCCTTTCCAAAGGAAGAATGCAGCCCCTGTCACCCTGCTTGGGGCAGACTGGAAGTCCCCTGTGGCCACCATTACTTCTCAGTATTCACCTCCCTTGACCTCTGCCTGCGCCACCTGCAGACAGCTCTTGCATCATCTAACTTTTCAGGGGTAAAGTTTGTTTCTCTGATTATCTTTAAATCTCCCTGAAGGCAGTGATAGGGCTAAAGCCCCATGGGTAGAACGTAACAGGTACTCAGCAAACACATTAAGTAACATTAGCTCACAGGGAGGCACAGGGACAACTGACCTCATTTGCAGAAGGGACGGTGAGGCCCAGGGAGGACATGGGGCTTACATTGAAGTCTCAGCCTATGTGATGCCAAAGCCAAGCCTACAGAACCAGACTTCAAATCTAGTTTCCCCCTAAATGATCGTCACTTAGACTTTGAGTGAACTAGTCACCCTGTGGGAGGTAACTTCTTCCTCAACAAGTGGGCCTGCTCGAAGTTTTGGGCCAAGAAACAGAGATAGAAGGCAGAGTTCGCTTTCAAGGATCTGGTTGAGAGCTATGACAGGTACACATACTTAAATAAGGAAAAGTTTAAAAAGCAGCTTTCACTGAACTGAAAAACGGGGGACTCTCAGGAGTCTGCTGAGATAGGGCCAGTCCCCTCTGTGCCCCACAGATGTGTGGTTTTTAATTTTTCCTTTCACATAGAAGGAACTTACTCCCTCATCTGCCTCAACTCTCAGTCACCCTGGCGACGATGCTGTCTAGGCTGCCGGGTCCCCTGGTTTCTGGCATTGTCCTATATTCTTTCCTCCTGCTCCTTTGTCTGCACAGCGCTGAGCTCTCCACCTGTGTGGACCCGCTCTGCTCTGTGGGCAGGGGACAGCAGATGGAGCTAGGCGGGAAGTTAGGGCACCTGCACTGTAATTCTGCTTCTGCCTCGCTCCTGCTCTGGGCCACTCACTTCATGTTCTGGGCCCTGCCTGCTGCTCCTGTGACCAGCACAGTTGGAGACCCATAGGAGGGAACCACTAGGTCTCACCCATCAGACCTAGACCTGGCACACTCTCCACCTGCATTCTCACACAGGGCCCTCAGCAACGGAGCCCAGATTGATGGATTTGTTTTGTCATCTGGCATCAGATTCAACCTTCTGGCCCCTCTATTTCCTTAAGTGTCAGCTAAGCACTGTTGATATCAACTCACAGCTATTGTCAGGGTTAAAGGAAATCTCATATACAAAAAAACAACTGCCTGAGACCCTGAGAGGAATGGTTCAAACTGGATGGATGAGAACCAAAATGCTCAGGAAAGTATAAAGCAAAATGGAAAGATGCTACCAATAGACCCACACAGATGCTCTTCAAAGAGCAGGTCCTGGCCAGGTGCAGTGGCTCACGGCTGGAATCCCTGCACTCTGGGAGGCTGAGGTGGGAGGATTACTTGAGCCCTGGAGTTTAAAATCAGCCTGGATAACATAGTGAGACCCCATCTCTACAAAAAAAATTGAACTTCAGTGGGGTGTAGCAGCGCACGCTGATAGTCAGTCCTGCTTACTTGGGAGTTGGAGGCTGTAGTGAGCTGTGATTGTACCATTGCACTCCAGCCTGGGTAACAGAGAGACTTTGTTAAGAAAAAAAGAAAAAAGAGCAGGTGCTTTAGGAAAAATTCCCCTGCCCCCATCTCCTTGTGGCACCAGATCTGCCTGAGGAGGGCAGCTGGGGCTTGCAGAGCAAAGAGAGCTGTCCCCAGGCATCTGCCAGCTGGGGCTCATGGCCCCTGGCTGCACCAGACTTGTAAGCAGTGCCAGCTCCCCAGCAGAGCTCCCTTGAAGGCTGAATGGGGCACGTGCCCAGGGCTAATTGATCCCCCTTTTATGGTGACTCCCTGACTCCCCCTCTGCCCCGCCCCCACTACACACTGCCTAGTCCAGCTTCCCTTATCTGAAGTTCTTCTAGTTTGTTCGTGACCTTCCTCCCCTTTGCTCTTCCAGATGAGGGGAAGGGTCAGGGGCCAGGGTGGGGGCAGGGGTGAGCCTTTGAACTAGTTAATCATCTCAGCCCAGTCTGCAAACCTCCAGAGCCTGAAGGGCTGCATGTGCAGAGCTCAATCCATTTTTTCTGAGTGAATGGATGAATGGAAAAGAGGCGAGAGGGAGGAGGGAGAGGGTGGGGACGTGGGTGGTGTAAGGAGAGGCCGGGTGTGGAGGTGCTAGGGAGAGCGGTTTGCTGGTGGGCTGCGAGTAGGTGCCCACGCAGCTCTCAATTAAATGCACTTGGGTTCGGTGGAAAGGCAGAAAGTGAAAGGGAAATCGCTGGCAGGCTGAGTCATTCCATCAGGGTGAACAATCGGAAGCAATTCTGCTTCCCACTGCTCAGGAGAAATCAAAGCCACTCTGCCTGGCAGCCTTTTGTGTGAGGGTCGCTGTCAGCATTCAGCTGTGCTGAACCTTCCTCCATCCCGGTGGGCAGCTTGTGTCGCACGCAGCAGAGCTGATTGACATTTCTCCCTGGGAACAAGATTACCCACCAATCCCAACCTGCCCTCCCCCCTTCCAAAAATAAAACCACAGTTACATGCAAAGCTCATGCAAATGTAACCTTGCTGCCGTTGGTATCCCCACATGGGAGAGCAGGATTCAGGCTCATCTGCACTTGTGACTTGGGTGCCACCTGCCACCAGACCCCAGGGCCCCAGGGGAGATGGGCAGTGCCTGCTGATGAAAGGAGCCATTTCCGAAGACCCGTGACTCAGATCCTAAGTGGGGGAGTCGGGGAGACGCCCTCACCTGCACAGAAAGACTTAAACCCAGGACCAACTAAGCCTTCAGAGGCCAAAATGTCAGGGATGATGGTCTCCTTGCCTGCCAAACCTTCAGAAACCCAGAGTGAAGATAAAACCTCCTGGAAGGTGACCCCTGAGTCTGAGTGATGGATGGTCAGAACCCACAAGGCCTTGGACAGGGATTGAAATATAAGTTTTACCAGTTTACCAAATTGGCAGCTGCCTGAACTTGCCTCTGAGGCCAAGTTCAGGTTCAGTAGGAAGAACTTGTGAAAAATGAGCAGTGGCAGCCAGGGTGTGGGGAAGGGCAGTGGGACACACTCCCAGGTACCAAAAGTTGGTGCCTGATTGGCCTTTGTCACACCAGATAACCCAAAATCTCCAATGTGATGGGAGAGATCTCAAGTTCCCTCAGGACCTCTGACTCTGAGGATTGCCTTTGTGGGGCCCCTTTCCCCCAGTGTTGATCTTCCTTCACAGTTCCTAGCTCCCTATCATGGTTCTCTTTACCCTTTAGACCAGGACCCTCCATCAGAAAGGTAACAGGTGAGCTAACTGTCCAGTCCATCTCTGGAATTGGGGAGAAGAAATGGCGACCTAGTCTCCCAGTGATGGTGCACTCTTAAAGAGAGAGGTGGCACTCAGCCCCTTCAGGGGCATTGCAGAGGCAACCACCATGGTCTTCCACTTACGCTGAGCACCATCCTGTCCCAGGCAGCTGAGAGGATGAGAAAAACACTGGTGCCAAATGGCAGATGGAATAACAGAATGGAGGAAAGCTTTGAAAGCCAGAGATGTTTCAGTGGTCCACAGAGGTTAGGTAACTGTGTAAGGACACCCAGCAAGGCAGGAGCAGAGCTGGGGTGGGGACCTGGCCTCCTAAACACCCCCCCCCCAACTCTGCCTGCTGACACCTTTCCTTAACAATAGAGTGGGGAGGCGGGAGGGGTGGAGTGGGAACATCCCCACGCTGAGCACTGCTTTTAGAATACTTCTGTCAGGCCAGGAGTGCTGGCTCAGGCTTGTAGTCCTAACACTCTGGGAGTTTAAGGGAGGGGGATTGCTTGAGCTTCAGGAGTTTGAGACCAGCCTGAGTCTGTTTGTCTGTACTACCAATAGGAAAAGTAGCTGGGCACTGTGACAGGTGCCTATAGTCCCAGCTACTCAGGAGGCTGATATAAGAGGATCACTTGAGCCCAAGAGTTTGAGGTTGCTGTGAGCTATGATGCCACACCATTGTACCCTAGGGCAACAGAGTAAGACTCTGTTTAAAAAAAAAAAAAGAATACTTTTTTCAGACTAAGAGATGGAGCCTGAGACTTCAGTGACATCACCAGCCACAAACAGGGTCTGGCAATGAGTGACAAATGCTGTCTTTCCATGAAAAGTCAGTGGCAAATTGGAGCGTGTCAGTTTGGGTGGGGCGAGGGTATGACCAGGGATGGAGGCAGCCACTCAGAGTGGAAGGAATCAGGCAGAGTGGACAGCCCTGTGCCACCTGCAAGACCCCTGGGAGGGCTCTGCTTTGGGCAGGGAAGGAGACAAAAGGCACAGACTCCCAGGAGGTGGGCAGTGGTGGCAAAGTGGGAGGAATACACAATACAGGTTCAACTTAAAAGACGCTCCCTGCCACCTTCTCACCTCCAGTCATCCCCCCCACGACCCACTCTCCTTTTATACCCACTGAGTGCATCCAGTGTGTGTGGGTGGGGTGTGGGAGGCCACGCAGGGGTCCACGCTGGGAGACCTGGCAGATTCCAGAACTCAGAAAGGTACTGGGATCAAGGCAGTCCTGGGAGAGGGCACAGAACACATCCCTGACTCCGGGAGCTGCAGATGACCTGATGTGGTGTGAAGAATTCATTATGGTCCTTTAGGGAGGGTAGTTTTGGGTACTGAGTGCTGTTTCTGTGCGCTCAGTGGCATGGGGCTGTCAGTTGGGAGTCTGCGCACACCCCGGGAAGCCTGAGACTGTTCCCAGCAAGCCTCTGTTGTCCTGAGTCAAACCTCTCTCCAGGCCCTTTGCAACATCTGGCTGAGGAGTTTTGACTTCTGCATCACCTCTGCCCTGATTTCCCAACCTCCCTCACCTCCTCCAGGGCTCACATTCAGCACAGGAGCCTCTGCTGGGCATCCAGTGACCCCCCCACCCCCAACAGAAGCCCGGGGCTCTAGCATGTTGAGTCCCAGATGCCACAGAAGTCCCTGAGTCAAAAGCAGGAGCCTGGCCTGGTAGGGTAGGCACTGCTGCATGTCACTTCCCTCCCAGTACCTTCCAGCCCTACATGTCCCAGCCCACTCTCTCCCTCCCTCATGTGCTCGGGAGATTTTACATTATGAGCTAGTGCTTTTGTCAACTACATAGGAAACACCTTTTGAGCCCGGTTCTCATGAGTGCACCAAAGAATCATGGTGTCCTAGCTTGCCTGGATGATCATGGCTCCCTTCATATTTCTTAAGTCCTGTTCATAAAATCTTTGCCACTCTTCCGGCCCTGCATCCCTGCTGCCACCTCGCCCCCTGCAGACAACGTCATGTCTATAATACAGGGAGAAGCAGACTCATTGGCAGGAAACTAACTCCCTCAATTCCCTGAACTCAGGAGCCTGCGATCAAAATGACTGCTGCCTCCTGTGTGTCTGTCACTGTGAAATAGAAGTCTATCCTCATACCAGGTGGTCCCTTCCATCCAAGGCATGATTCCTGTCAACCCTGACCTCCTCAGGGGTCTTGCTTCAAGAATTAGGTTCTCTTCCTTCTATTTCTTCAAGTTCTGTTCTTTTCTTATTCTTTCTCATGAGCCCTGAAACACACATAAGTCCTCTAGTTCTAAACCAACGTACAAGCTCAGAGAGCCTCTTTCTTCCTGTCCCCAGCCTGGCTTCTTGAGAGAGAACGCCATGCTCACTGCTGACACTCACTCATTTTCTACTTATTCTTTGAGCCACAGAAGGCTGGCTTCTGTCCCTGCTAATGCACTAGACCTGCTCTCCAGGGATGTTGCCAAATCCAATGGACATTTCTGTTAATTATCAAACTTGACCTCTCAGTGACTCCATCTTGATTTTACTCCATCCTTTCCTAGGCCTGTGTGATAGTTGGATCTCTTGGCTTTCCTCCCACCCTCCTGGCTGCACCTTCTCTATCACCTTTGTCTCATTCATTCCTTAAGTGTGGATGTTCTTTTAGGGTCTGTCTTGGACCCTGTCCTCTGTCCCCCTCTGCCGGAGCCTCCCCACTGGCTTCAGCCACATCTATAAGTGCATAATTTTCGGGTCTGTGCCTGTAGCCCAAACCGCCCTCCTGAGCTCTCCCCCAGCACATCCATGATTCCTCGGTCTTCCTTGCCGTTATCCATCTGCTCCCAGCATGCCCCCCCTTCTGGGTTCCCAGACTTAGAGAACAGCACAGCTGTGAGCAAGCCAGAAACCTGACCCCAGGAAACCTGCCTAAGCCAGGAACACTCGATCCTTCTCCTCCCTCTCTGTTTTTTTTTTTTTTGACATTGCCAAGCTCTGTCTCATTTTTGGTTTTCCTAAAACCCAACATTTCCCTGCAGCTCTACCGCCACCGTCTTGGTTTAACTTGCTATCATATTTCCCTTAGGATATTCATAGACCTGTTATTTGCTCTCTCCCTAGTTCTCCTAAGGACACCCTATTCCCCAAAGACCAAAGTCCAAACTTTCTAACGTGGCAGAGAAGCCCTCTGGGATCTGGATTCTGTTCATCTCCGCGTCTTCTCGCCATATGGCACCGCTGCCTCTCCTTGGCCCTCCGTCTCTGCTGGCTGACCAGGCTTCTGTAGGTCTCCCGTTTCTCTTGAGGACCCTGCCCCAGGTTTTCCCATGCTGCTCCCTACGTTCTAGCTGCTGGGACTTCACTGAGACATCACACCAGCCACGAAGCCTTCCTATGTGTCTGCAAGGTGGCCTGTGCTCATTCTTACAGCAGCATGAATCGTACAGGGCGCAGCTCCTCTTTCCTCTGGCTCCTCCCCAGGGCACTGTATGACTATGTTTCATCTGACTCCCAGCACAGTGCCTGGCCCTGGGTTTGGCAGGTGGTGGCTGAATGAACGAACAGGTGTGTATTTAGAAATCATCTTCTACTTAATGGTGCTTGAGTTCCACAAGCTCCCCTTTCCTAACTCCAACACCATGAAACACTTTACATGGTGGGTGTTTACATGTCTTCAACCCTAACCCCCACCCTAGGGCACTCCTCGGAACACCCTAGGTAGCCCAGAGCACAGTTGTCACAATCTCCATCCTGCATGTTATGGGGACACTCCTGCCTCAGTGGCATCTCTCTTTGAGCAATGGGCCTGGGCTGCAAATTTGCTACAGCAGCGGTCTCCAGCAGTTTTGGCACCAGGACTAGTTTCATGGAAGACAATTTTTCCATGGGGGGCAATAAGGGGCAATAGATTCTCATAAGATTTAAGGATTATGCAGCCTAGATCCCTCATATGCACGGTTTACAGGGGGTCGCCCTCTTATGAGAACCTAACGTTGATGCTGATCCGAGAGGAGGCAGAGCTCGGGCAATGATGTGAGCAATGGGCGAGGCTGTAAATATAAATAAAGCTTCACTCACTCCCCACTTGCCCTCTGCTGTGTGGACCAGTTCTGCAGCCCAGGGATTAGGGACTGCAGTGCTGGAGTCTAGGGGTTCGGCCTTCCTCACAGGGAGAGGAGGAGATCACAGCCGAATGACGTACCCCCCAGGAGACGAGTGTGCGCTGTATCAACACTCCTGTTGATGTTGGCTTTTTCTGCACTCCATTTTGTGAAGAGAATCTGGGACACACAAAGCAGCCAACTGTCCTCATTTGCCCGGGACTGTGGGGATTCCTGGGATGTGAGACGTCAGTGCTAAATCACAGAGAGAGTCCCAGTAAAGCCGGGAGGAGCTGGTGGCCCCACCTAGGCTGGAAGTTGGGATTTGTACCAAAGAAGATTGAATTAGTTCTCAGTGACCTCTTGACCTGACCCTTGGTCCCTCCCTGAGTGGCTCTCTGGAGTGATGTGATCAAAAACAGAGATAAAGTGACTGCCATGTGCCTGTCTCAATGGGGTTATGGCTCAGGGGTGTGACCCTGGGCTGGGGGGAGGGGAGTGTCTGCAGGCAGTGGGCAGAGGAAATGTCATCAAAGTGGAGGGAGACAGGACTGTGCACACTGGTCAGCCCCTGCCCCACTCTCCTGCACCCCCAGACTCCAGAGAGAAGGGGGAGCAGTGAGTGGGGAGGAGCCTGAGCAGGAGGCAGAGGTCTAAGGAGATGGGGGAGGAGAGGGAACCCCAAAGGGCAAGGGACCATCTGTCTGTGGTGGGGAGAGGCGGAGGAGAAGGAGAAGAGACAGAGGGAGGATGGACCACGCTGGGGAGACCACAGGGAGGCACCAGACTGGGGCTGCACCATGATTTAAATGGAGTGACAAAGCAGAAGGGAGAGGGGCAGGGTCCCCATGCAAAAGCAGCAGTGCTTGCGGAGATTGTATCCCAGCTGCTGGTTATGAGGATCTAGTTTATTCTGCGCAGATGCTGCAGACTAGCGTGAGCTGCTGTTAACTGAAAGGAGTGGCTTAGGAGCAAGCTGTGTGCTTGAGCGCACTTTAGCACGGGTAGGAGAAATCTTGTTAGCCTGCAGAAATGGAGGTGGCGTTCGGGGACCGCAGCACATCGGAAAGGGAGGAGAAGTCTATAAAACTAGTAGCCACCTACCTGCATCCCTTTTACCACCACCTCCAAAAAATAAGGAAAGAAAAAAAAAAAAGAAAATGGATAAAAGGCCTTCAGGTTATTAAGAAATAATACAATCCCAGGATAAAATGTGTTTTCTGTTATTCATTCTAAGATACACTGGCTTAATGAATGGACAACTGGCATATGGTAAAAAATTGATTTTTTAGGGGGGAGGGGTGTATCCTTTCTGCTAATCTTTGGGCTTCTTGAAGACGAACAGTTACACTGTTGTATTTGTCTCTGCACACTCTGGCAAACAACTGTTCAAAGGAGGAGGAAGGGAAGCCAGAGAGGCCCAAAGAATTTGGAAGAAGTGTTAGCAGGTTAGTGTCAGGGAAATAAAAAATGGCCGACACTTAGCTCTTTGCTTCCAAAGTGGCTGAAATTGCCACTGAATTTCCTTTTCCTGATTGAGCTTCCATCCCCAGATTAGAATTGCTACTGAGGGAGGGAGGAGAGAGGAAGGAGCCCTGGACCGTCCTCCCATAAAGGTGGCACCGAAGATGCTCTGGTTCTCTTAGGCGCCACAACCCACCCCCACAGATGAGGTCGGGTTTCCCTCCTTTTCTCAGTTCTTTCTAAGTATTGGCCCTGATCTTAGATCCAGCGGCCCCCAGCGAGGGTGCCCCCTTCCTCCTGCTTCCATCTGCCCCGTGACAGTGCTAATTGGAGGGACGTCAGCTCCTCCTGCAGCCTTGCTTTGTCAGGCGTAAAAGTCCTCCTGAATTTTCTGGATGTGGATAGTGTCCCCGCTGGCAGTCTTCCTCGGGAGCTCACTTGTCACTCAGGCCTCATGAAAGGCCCCCCTTACAACTTGCTCATTCACTGTACCTCATTGTCCCTGCCCATTCATCGACATTCATGGGGATAATTCCTCCCGCTGCCACATGCGCGGAGGCGCGTGCACATGTGTTCAGACCCCATGTCCCATTAGCAGTGAGGACACTTGAAATAAAGGGCAGCATCGCCTGAATGTGGAACTGCCCTCCCTGCTAATAGCTGAGGAGTCCATTGCACTAATGTTATTTCAAGAAGTGCCAAGTGCCAGGAGAATTGGTGGCTGGGGCAGGGCAGGGAGAGAGAAAGGGACAGAGGTAGTTCCGGCAGCAACATCAATCACTCCAGACAGAGGACTCCAGATAGACACTGCTCGTCCCCTCTGGTTCTTCCCAGAACCAGCACATCTGAAGCTGCCCTCACCTTCCCCTCGGCCGTTAGCCTCGCCTTCCAGACTCCCCTTCTACCTCCTCCCTGCACTGAGTTCGGCCCACCCGCCAGTTTTGCTCCTATCGTCATGAACTCTCACTTTGCTTATATATCCTTTTAAATCATTGATTAGGGGCTGGGGGGCTGCAACGGCAGGAAGAACAGCTGTTCTCCCTATGCAACTCAGCAAAAACACTGTTTTGTTAACATTTTTTAAGGTTGGTTAGCGAGCTGGTTGTTAGGACTATGAACGTTTTAACTTGAAAGGCATTAAAGGAAGCAGAGCACACAGGTTAAGACTGTGATAGGAGGTAAGAGGGAAAGAGTCGGAGAGGACGGTGCTATCATTGTACCCTATTCTGCTACTCACCCACCAAAGTGCAGTTCCCGGCTGCCTCCAGATCTGAACTCCCCTGATACCAAAATCCCACCACAGGCCCTCTAAGACCCACCCTAGCTCTGCTCCATGAGCGAGGCCATTCCTTTTGCCACCAGGCACACAGTTCTTCACTGCCCCAGCCTTCCTCGCAACACCTTCACAGGTACTTGTAAGGCCCCTTCCTAGTCACATGTCGTAAATACTCAGGTGAGATGTCAAGTTTCAGGCAGGCGAGGCGGGGGCTCATGCCTCTGTCACCCTCCAGAGCACCTGGTGAGAAACGCTTACACCTGAACAGCTGCTGTCCGTGCTTGCTGGGCCTCTGGTCCAGCGGAGGCAGGTTGATGTTTTTCAAGCAAACAATACAATGTGTCCTCTCCCAGGACAGATACGACCTGGTGGGCAGTTGCTCCTGAACATCAGGAGCATTTTTGAAACTAAAAGAGCAGAGTTTCTCTAGGGTCAGGCAGACGTAGCTGGGGTTCGGCTAGCTTCTCCCAGTTGAAAAACCACTATTATAAACAGGTTGGGGTAGTTCTAAAGATTAGATGATGTGATAACATACTTGAAGCATCTGACCCAGTATCCAGCATACAATAGTTGGTGCTTATAGGTGTTGTCCCACTTGAAATTTAAAGAACAGATATTTTTTAGAATAGAATAGAATTAGAATAGGGCAGTTTCCCTTCCATCCTCACCTTCCAGGACCATCTGTGGGGGGTCAGAAGGGAGATAGGGCAGGCTGACCCTAGAAGAGCTTTATCTCAGCCCGATGATAAAGACCCAGTGGCCTTAGTGGTCTCAGGGTTTAAGTCAAAAAGGAGACATTTTGTGGATGCTTAGATGTGTTCCGGAAGCATCTAACAGGAAAGGGGTATTGCAGCTTGCTATGATCAGAATGTTTGCATCCCCCTGGAATTCATGTGTTGAAACCTGATCACTAATGTGGGTGAGGTGATGAGGTCAGCAAAGCGGAGCCATCATGAATGGGACCAGTGTCCTTATACAAGGGGCCCCAGAGAGCTGCTTGGTCCCTTTCACCTTCTAGAAACAGCAAGCAGGTCCTCACCAGATGCTGAACCTCTTGGTGCTACCTCGATTGTGGACCCAGTTTCCAAAACCACGAGAAATAAATTTCTATTGCCTGTAAGCTATCTTCTTCATGGTTTTTTTTTTTTTTTTTTTTTTTTAAATAGAAAGCTGAACAGACTGAAGTCCCTTCTGGAGGCTCAGGAAGGGGCATGTTTCAGCAGTTTACATGGAGAGCTGTTTCCAAGCAGACTGCCTGTTTCTCGGTTCTTCCTCCCCACCTGGCTGTTTTGGTGAGACACATGGCCAGATGAAAGAATACAGGTTATGCAGAGTAGCAGTTCATTGGCAAGGAGAAGAGTGTGGGGACACTGCTGAGATGCCATCTTGGCTGCAGCATAGGAAGGAAAGACCCAGGGTCTACAAGCCACAGAGCAAAGACTACCCAGCTGTGCCCACTGCACATCTGGCCCGAGTAGCTCACTGTCCTGCCTCCCCAGATGTGGCCTCTCCATTACAATGGTCTAGGGTCATTGAAAATCTCCCCAGTCAACAAATCAGGGTTCCATTAGAGGCAAAACCAACTGAATACAGGGAATCTGAGAGACGCCCAAGCTATCAACACCTCCCTTTTTGGATGGTGGAGTAGAAATGGCAATTGTCTACCGGTCAGGCATCCTAGGTTTCAACTTGCCCTTCTGGGCCATAGACCAGTTGTGTGGTCTGAGAGGCTTTCTCTCGCAGGCTTCACTTCCTCGTCAGGTCATGGACAGCTTTGTGACTGCTCTTTCCAATAGAGAAAGGTTCTATCAGCAACTGAACACATTTTGAGAAGAGAAAATGGATTGTTGGTGAATGTCCACCACCAAGTCCAGCCTTGTGCTGAGGGAGCACAGGCCACACCAGAGCCGTTTCATAGGAGTCACCCTATGAAAAGGACTGAGTTTGAAGGTGAGTGCTAGGTGGGCACAGCAAGGTGGGCCATGGCCAGGAGGCCATAGCTGAGCTGTCCTTCTGAAAATTTTGAGTCAGTGCAGAACAGAGGCCAGGAGCCTGTAGCCCTCTGCTGCGAGCAGGGCCACCAGAGCAGTGTGGGGGCAAAGAATTTATTGTTTGTTTGTTTTTGTTTTAATCACCAGGTTAGCAAAAGGATATAGACATGCACATGCACGTTTACTGTTTTTAAAAATGGAGAGTTTTTCTCTCTGATAACATAATTATATTCAAGTGGGGGCAAGGGAGTGGGAAGGAGGGAAAGAGGAGAGGGGAGGAGGGAGGAAGAATGGTACACTCTCCCCTAATGGGCACCATGTAAGGGTAACAGCACATCCCCTGGGTGAAGGGCTCAACTACAACTTTAACTTTATTTAATAAACACAAACAATGTAACCAATCACTTGTACCCTCCTATTATCTGAAGTTTAAAAACAAATGGAGAGTTGAGAACCAAAAGTCCCCAAGGAGCCTTTGCCATTCATCTCTGTGTTGCCATGCAGACCTGTGGACCTGACCCAGATGGGACCTGGCTGTGTTCTGTGGTCCCTTCCTCTGCATTTTGCTCACATCTACCCTGTCCATTGCCCTCCACAGTGTCCATGTCAGCTCATGCCTTGAGAATAATGACAACCTCTGAGATGGCCTGCCTACCTCTTCTGCCCCAGCCGATTTTCCACGAAGGACTTTTTAGAAAGGAAGGGAGGTGGGGGTGGGGCATTGATTTCAATACTTGGGACACTTACCTGTTAGATAGCCTTTTTCATGCTCTCGCAGCCCAATAACCTTTTCATGCTCTCATCAAGGCCCAAGTTGCCATCTGATAGACTCAGAAAAACTCTCCATTAAGGGGTCAAATCAAAAGGCTGTGTTTGAAGCTGATCTTACCACTACTTCTCGGGGGGGACCTTCCTGTTCTCTGAAAATGACCTCATAGACCTGCAGTGAGCGTCAATGTCAGTGGTTGTGAAGGACTTTACAGTCCTTGTAGTGGCAAGATTCTAGTCCACGTGGGTGCCGGGGACCTCTCTCAAGGTCTATTCAGGATGGTCTTCATGCTGTTTCCCTCCATTGGAGTTCTCTTCCTTTTAATGGCAGGCAAATCCTGCCCTCCAAAGCTCACCAGCCTCCCACCCTGAAACCTTCCTTCACTTACCACACCCCTTAGTTTTGAGCCTGGCTTGCCTCACTTTTTTTGTGCATAGGTAACAGTAGCCCCACTATCTGTGGGGAAGGGTCCTCATTATCTCATTTAGTCCTCACAATAAACATAAAAAGGTCTCTGGCTACAACATTAATATACAAAGACCAGGCTGGGCACAGTGGCTCACACCTGTAATGCTAGTACTCTGGGAGGCCAAGTAGGTGGATTGCCTGAGCTCATGGGTTCGAGACCAGCCTGAGCCAAAGCAAGACCCTATCTCTAAAAAATAACTGGGTGTTGTGGCAGGTACCTGTAGTCTCAGCTACTTGGGAGGCTGAGGCAAGAGAATCGCTTAAGCCCAAGTGTTTGAGGTTGCTGTGAGCTGTGATGCCACAGTACTCTACTGAGGGCAACAAAGTGAGACTCTGTCTCAAAACAAAGACCACTTCTATATACTAGCAACAAATAAACAGACAAATTTTAAGAGCAGGCATACCATTTACAAAATGTATATGTCTGGGAATTAATGTGGCTGAAGGTAGATATGACTTCCACATTGAAACTGTAAAGCATTACTGTGATAAAGAAAATCTAAATTAATGCAGAGATATGCCAGGTTTGGGTATCAGAAGTCTTGATAATCTAAAGATTTTTATTCTTTCCAAATTGACCTGTAATACAATCACAGTCAAAATCTCAGCAGTTTATATATTAAAATACAAAGGACCAAGAAAAAGTAAGACCATCTTGATAAAGAATCAAGGTGGAGGGTTAATGCAAATAGATAACAAGATTTATGATGAAGTAATGGTAATTAAGCCATTCTGTTGTTGACATAAAAGTACATGGATAAACTGACCAAAGGAACAGAATGGGATCCAAAACCAGACCTATGTGTACGTGGTCACTTGATTTATGACAAAGAGGACATTGTAGCTGGGTCAACTAGTACCCATTTAGGAAAAAGAAAGAATCTCCACTCGTACTTCACATGCAGATATTTCCAGATAGATTGTAGACATAAATAAATGCAAAAGGTAAAACATGAAAGCTTCTAGAAGAAAACACAGGAGAATATCTTCTTGATCTTTGGATAGGCAAAAATGTCTTAGCCAAGACTTAAAAAACCTCTAACCTCATGGCTCCTATAGCTCAGCAGCTAGGGCACTGGCCACATGCACCAGTGGTGGTGGGTTCGAACCCGGCCCTGGCCTGCCAAACACCAATGACAACAACAACAACAACACAACAACAAAACCACTTACCCTAGAGGAAAAATATTAATAAATTGAGGGGTTTTTTTTTGGAGACAGAGTCTTACTCTATGCCCTAGCTAGAGTGCTGTGGTATCCTAGAGCACAGTGACCTCAAACTCGGGCTCAAGCAATCCCCTTGCCTCAGCTGCTCAAGTAGCTGGGAATAAATTAAGAATACAAGAATAAATTAAGAATTTCTTTTCATCAAAATCCTTCAATAGGGAGTGAAAAGGCAAGTCATAGTGTGAAAGAATATATCTACAATACATATTCCTGACAAAGGACCCATATCAGAATATGGAAAAGGACTCTTAGACATCGACAATAAAAAAAAGCCCCAAATCAAAATGAGCAAATTGTTTGAACAGGCAATTTATAAAATAGGATATGCAAATGACCAAAAATGTTTGAAAAGATGTTCGCCATGATTAGTCATCAGGAAAATGTAAATAAAAGTGATGATTAAATACTACTAGACAACCACTAGAATCGTCAAATGAAAGCCTGACAGTATCAAGGGTTGACAAGAATTCAAAGTAAGGGAAACTCTCACACACCACTGTGGGAAACACAGACACACGCCCAGCCACACTAGGAAAACTCTTAGCAGTGTCAAAGTTGAACAGAGGCATACTTTATGGCTCAGCAACTCCACCTCTGGATTTGCTCTTGGTAGAAATGGCCACATGTGTTTATTACAAGACCCAGCATCTTTGTGTGTGAGATTCCCAGACCAGGAGTGCCTGGAAACCTAAATGTCCATCAACAGAATAAATGGGCTGGGTGACAAAGAGCATGAGGGCATTGCTGCTACATACAACATGGGCCAATCTCACAAAGGACACCCCCCCTCACATGGTGGGGATAGTATCATGCAATCCCATCAATAAAATGTTTAAAAATGGATAACAATGATGACATCAGAATGGGAAGTGATAGAGACTGGCAGGGAAACACTAGGAATTTCTGGGCTCCTTTTCATGCTTAATCTTTTGACTTTGGTTCTATATATATGAACATTTTGGAAATTCATTTAGCCATTCATCCATGATACGTGCACATTTCTGTATGTACGTTTTACTTCAATACATGTTTTGTTTTTAAAAAACTTCTTGCCCTAATCCTGCAAGGTGATTCTTTTTTCCTAATTTGTCAATGAGGGAACATGTCTCAGAGAGCACAAAGAAGGCAGGTGGTGTCACATGAGAGCGAGAGGCAGAGGCCAGAAGCAAGCCCACCCTTGCCTCCCCTGACTCACATAGAGGGCTGCTCACTTTTCCAAGCAGCCTGGCTCCTCACTGGGGCTTGTGCCTTAAAGGTGGGTCTCTAAAGGGGGGCTGCAGCAGTGCTTTAAGTGAGAAAGACTGAGTTGCCCTGGGTCCTTCCTTGTCCACAGCCTAACCCACCTGCAGCCGCACCAAGCAGGGACGGGCCCTCCTCTCAGAGTGCTCTCTGCTGAGCTCTGTGTCTGGGCCCCGACTGCACTGTCTGCTCAGCCCCCAGCTCCCACTCCTCCCTTACTGTCTGGGCCTAGCAAGCTCCTTTTCCTTCCTAAAGAGAAGTGAAGCTTCCTGGTGCTGGCAGCTCCCGTGACAGGGCTGGCCTTCCCGCTGTCTCCCTCCCTCCCCCATGCAGCTGGGAGATTCTTAAATCACCGCCTCCTCACTAAAGAATCGGGACCTGGATGCTGTCAGGAGCCTCTGCAGGGGCTGCCTGCCAGCCTCCCACAGCTCAGGGAGGGGGTCACCAGTGCCTGGGAGGGGCTACCTGGAGACAGCCCAGCTCCCCTGCCTCTGGCAGAGGCAATGCCCCTTGTGAAGCAGCAGTGCTCTATCCCCGGGATGTTGAGGGGCACAGAAGGCTCTTAGGCTCCTGTTCACTGAGTGTTCCCCATGCACTAAGATTCAGACCATGCACGACACACACATGATCTGGGGGCATGCCATTCCTCCCCGAGGGGGGCACTGTGATCACCCCCATTCACCAGAAGGTGGAAGCCAGGCTGCAGTCAACAGTGCTCTGCAGCACACAGGGTGACACACAACAGTGCTTTGGGCGGCAGCTCTCCCCACCACAGGGCCCTGGGGCATCCCTCTGTCTTCTTGGCTTCCCTGCTCCTGCAAGACCTCACCCCAACTCTGCCCCTTCTCCCCCCTCCAACTGTGTCCTCCCACTGTCTGCTCTGGGATCAGTCTGTGATCCCTTAATTTCACCCCTTTCCTGTGTTGGGCGTGGCTGCCCACCCTCCAAGCTTCCATTTCCCTGTCGGTAAACCGGAGCTGCCAGCAGCACCTATTTCATCGGCTTTGGTAAGGATTGAGTAAAATTTTATTTGTAAAAGGATAAAATTAAGAGGTTAATAAATGGCAGCTGGGTTCGTTCGTCTTTCTCTCTCTCTCTTTCCTTCTTTCTTTCTTTCTTATATGGGACTTTGCAATAAGACACCGATTGCAGGGTTTCAGATTCTCTCTCTGTTTCCCCATCATCACCACCACGGCTGCAAGGACCCAGGCACTATCTGTCAGTTTTCCTTATCTACAAAACTCTACTCATTTCCATTTGGGGACTTCAGAGATTAGAATTAGATAAAAGATTAGTAATCACATATCAATTGTTTGCAGGAATTGCCCTTCAAGTGCATGGAAATCACTCATCTGACAAATAGATTATAAACCGGGGGCAGGAGGAGGTAGGGAAAAAGAACAACTCCAGGAGGCCTCCCACCCCAGGCCCAGAAGCACAGAACCTGCCACCCTGAGGAACCCAATACATTTAAGAAGAGCAGCCAACATTGGCCCAGTGGCTCATGCCTGTAATCCTAGTACTCTGGGAGGCCAAGGCAGGAGGATCACTTGTTTTTGAGAGTTCCAAGACCAGTCTGAGCAAGGTCTCTGTGAAAAATAGAAAAATTAACCTGGAGTCGCAGTGCCTATAGTTCCAGCTCCTCAGGAGGCTGAGGCAGGAGGATCGCTTGAGCCCAGGAGTTTGAGGTTGCTGTAAGGTAGGCTGATGCCAGGGCACTCTAGCCTGGGCAACAGAGTAAGACTGTCTCAAAAGAAAGAAAGAAAAGAAGCACTTGTGTGGACCTGATTGAGCAGTCCTAGCCTCTGGCCAGGGTGACACAGAGGACTGCCATAGTGACAGGGAGGGCCTAGGGGTGGGGAGTTTTGGGTTAGTGCTATCTCCTCTTCCCTCTCTGCACCTTATTGCCCAGGTAAGAGCAGGACAGCCCCAGGGCGTGGATGAGATGTCGGCCTCCTCCACTTTTAGCCACATCCTACTGCCTCCATGAGGAGGCCTGAACAGGAGCACCTGTGGGGTCCTTTTCAGGGAAAGGAAGAAGGAGGACAGAGTGAGGAGTCGAGGGAATCACCTGCCTCATGGCTTGGGCCATGTTCGGGCTGGCACTAGATCCAGGACGCTGCCACCACCCTTAGACAGCAAACTCTTCCTCTGCCACTCAGTGTGGAAAGGATTCTCCAGCAAAGGCTGACTCGTGAAAACCCTTTCTGATCCTCAGGAGAAGTGGGCCCAACTCTCCTGCCACTCTCCCTGCACAGCCCTGAACTGGCCGCCTCAGAAGTACAGGTCCGGGCAAAGCCGGGGGACCAGCAATCTGTAGCCACAAGCTCCCAGAAGAGCCTCACTCCTCCTGGCCCTCAGCTTATTGGGTCAGTTCTCAGTCTGTGGGCAGGAAAGGGGGGAGGGAATGGGAGAAAGAGAAGGACTCTGGGTTTGTGTTACCACCTCTCCATGTTTTCCTGTCCGAGGACGCAGCTCACTAGGGACCTTCTAGGTGGAGACATGCTAAGCAGAGCCCACAGTGTAGCACCATTCCTTCTGACTCTTGGCAGGCTTCCCTAAAAGCATTTCATGCCAACCAGAGTGAGGTCCAATTCCAGGCTGCCTTGTGTTTTCTTTAACAAGTTCCACATCTCTCACTAGTTTCTGAATCCCTAAAGCAAGGTCAAGTGGGAGTTTAATAGCTGTCTCTGGCACTGTGCAGAGGGCAGCCCTTTGAACTCAGTGTCTCCATCCCACAGGTGGGAGGTTCCCACCACCCATAATTTAGAGAGGTGGGGTGAGGGGTGCTGAGATTGCCCAGAGGGAAATCGCAGGACTCCTTTTGTTCCCAGGCAGCTTTTTGAGATCTCTGGGAGCATTTCTGTTCTGGAATCAGATAGCTCTTATAATTGGGCTAGCACAAGTCACATAACATCCTCTCTTCTAGATGTTCCTACCAGTCACACGGTGCCTGCTTCGTGGAGACACTGCCTTCCCCCCTAGTCGATAACAACATTTAGAAAGGAGAAATTGTCTTCAGTTAACAACATTTAGAAAGGAGAAACTGTCTTCAGTTATAGCACCCAGAACACGCCCGAACTTGTCTGATCTTGGAAGCCCAAGCAGGGTCTGGCCTGGTTAATACTTAGACGGGAGAATGGAGAAATTGCTGGACTTTGACAATGCAGGTTCTAACATCAGACTGGAGCCCTCTTAGCTGTGTCCCTTAACTCCCTAGGCCACACATTAAGAGGGAAAAGTTTCTTCCACTTAAAAAAACACACACACACAGGATAGGAGTGCTGGCACATGCCTGTAATCCTAGCACTCTGGGAGGCCGAGGTGGGTGTATTGCCTGAGTTCACAGGTTGGAGACCAGCCTGAGCCAGAGCGAGACCTCGTCTGTAAAAACTAGCCAGGCATTGTGGCAGGTGCCTGTAGTCCCAGCTACGTGGGAGGATGAGGCAAGGGAATCACTTAAGCCCAGGAGTTTGACATTGCTGTGAGCTATGACACCATAGCACTGTACCAAGGGTGACAAAGTGAAACTCTGTCTCCAAAAAATGAAACAGAGAGAGAGAGAGAAGAAGAAGAAAGGTGACCTGGAGCTTCTGGGAGATGCATTAAATCATTCAAGGCCAACCTGCTTGTTTCACTTAGGAAGAATCACATATGTGTCCCTACTAGGGAGTGTGTACCCAAAACAGGAGCAGCTTCTCCTCGGCCCACCCAGGCTGCCCCCAACTTCTTTAATGCCACTTAGGCAGAATTAATGTTTCTCCGACTCTCCAATGCAGAATTAGACTCTTAAACATGTCTTTTGCATTCTCCTATGTGAGGCTCAGGCAGACCTGGGTCCTCCCACATCTGTGCAGCCCCCATAAAGTGAACAGAGAGAGAAGCTTCATTTTATTTATTTTTCTTCCTTCTCCTTTCCTGAGCTTACCCAAGACATAATCCAGAAAATGATCCAGGTGGAAAGACACTGGCTTTGAAGCAGGAGGCAGGGAGGGGGAAGGAAGAAAGAGGAGAGTAACTCTCTTTCTATCCAGTTGTTCGCCTTGGGGAGAAATTCTCCTCCCTTAGAGTCTGTTCCACACCCTAACAGAGATGGAGGTACGGGGTCCATCCCAGAGGAGGAGGGAAGCCCCGCCAACTTGGATGCTATCCCAGCCCTCTCTTCTCTCATCCCATCCTGCACACACATTTGGCACAATTTGGGTAAGAGATCTGCCTTCAGTGCTGGGTCCCAACCTCGGGAGACTCAGTGATGCCTCACTCACCTGTTCCATGTAATTGCAGAGGCTTTCAGTCTGTTTTAATACAGTCAACTTGACAATACAGATGGAGATGCAGACTGATGAAGGTGGAAATGGTTCCCTCCCATACTGTGTGGTTATAACCGTCCCCCTTTGCCAGAGTAAGTGGATAAGAAGGTTGTTGCCATAGGTAGCACTGCCTGGCCCTAAAGTCACCCCTCATGCACAGTTGCCTGTACCCAGGGCTCCTGGCTCTCCTGCACAGGCACCTCAGCCTCATGCCCAGTTCCCTTCCTTTGCAGCTGCCCAAAAGGGGGCAAGACTCACATAAACTGAGTTGTTACTGTTCCCTATGCTTTCACTTATATTGGCCGATGTCATTTTCATAAAAATTCTATGAGACACAACATATTTTATAGTTCACAAAATTATAGCTCAGAGAGGCCAAGTGACTTGTCCAGTGTCACACAGTTAATAGGTGGCAGAGCTGGGATCTGAACCCTGGCTGATCAGATTCCAAAAGCCATGTTTTCTCCACTGGTCCACTCCCAAACTTGTCCACAGGGTTTACACACAGGAAAAGCTGTACATCCTGCCTTGAGGACTTACCTGCTATCTCTGCCAGGGCCACAGGGTGCTGTCCAGGTGAGAGTGCACTCCTCAGGGAGACTAAGGGGGCACAGGTGTCACCTCTTTTGAGCTCTCACAGGATACTGCTCCAACTCTGCCCCCACCCATGGCTAACCAGGGTTCTAGTAGGTAGGACAGAAAATCCTGGGCACCAGGTGGAGGGGCCTTCCAGAGAGAGATGGGAAATACTATTCTGAGAGTTTCATAGCAGCAGCCAGGACAGTCCTTGGCACCTTGCTCTTCTAAGATTGAGGGGTGTCCTGCCCTGTCATCAACATCCCTCAGCATTGGCACGTGCACCTGCCTTCTGTCTGGGAAGCTTTCCCTCTGTGAAAGCTCTCTGGGTGGCTTGCAGAGCTTCCTGGCATCCAACCACCCTCCTGTTTTGTTTGGGTTTCGTTTCAGCTGTGCACATATGAGACAGAGGCGGAGAACTTGCTTATTCATTTCTGAAAGTACCAACTGGTAGCAACTATGACTGTCACAGTCAGCCTTCACTGTCACAGAACCCTAGGGACAGAAAAGGCAGAGGAACAGAAGAAAATAAGATGCCGAAAGAGCTTAAAGAAAAAAGAGAGAAGAGGGGAGAGAAAAATGGAGACTGCGGTATCAGCTGCCACTGAAGTCCAGGGGCGTCCTTGACTTGAGTGGAGAGAAAAGTCCACAAGGGTGGAGTGTGTCTCTCTGTTGCTACATTCGCACATGTCCTCTAGGGCAGGCTGGCCTGTCACCCATGGTTTGAAGGTCTGTTGGGTTATCCTGGCTACTACGTCCTAGTGGAAAACACCCATGTGGGTCCTGGCCCTGCCTCTAAACAGCTGTGGGAGACCAAACAAGTCTCTTTCACTTCTTGGGCCTGTATATGCATCTTTAAAAACAAGAACAAAAAACTAAAAGCCCTCTGTGATTTCTTCCAGGTCCAGAGCAGGGAAGCGTTACCCATGTGTCCTTCCTATTGTATAAGTAAGTCCTGTGCCAGCATCTTGACCTTGAAATATGAACTTCATTCTCTTTAAAGCCTTAGCTACCCCAAATATCTCCAGGCTGCCTGAGACCTCTGGGAACCTGTGCTATAGGACGTAGAGGATGAAGATAGAAAGATGTAGACAGATGTCTCCTCACTCTCAAATCCATTCTATACTCCTTTGCTAGAGGAACTACCTAAAACCAAAGTTGGCCACAGGTGCTCTTCTGCCTGTGACTTCAGCAGCACCTCATGTGCACCCCTCAGCTGGCCCTTCCCAATCTGCTCTAATTCACCTTTCTAGAAAGTTTTGTTTCCCACCACCTGCTGTCCCTAATGGCCACCCCTACACTTCAACTGCCTGGAGATCACACCCAGCCCTTGGGACCCTCCTCTAGCTGTGTGTCTTTCATAAAGACTCTGCTGTGCTCACCTGTTTTGTATTCTGGCTTTTTCGTGTGTATGTATTGGTCTCATTCCCAACCCCAGGTCTCTGTCCTCCTCATCTTTGCCCTTCTCAGATGTAGCATGGTCAGCTCTGGGGATGATCCTAGCCTTCTAAGATTTTAAGATGATGCAAATGAAATAGAAAGATCTGGGTCCCAGCAATCTGAAACGAGAGTTCTTGGAGTTGGGTAAAGGCAAGTTGGGGATGGACTCGTGTGTATGTGTGTGTGTCTGTGTGTAAGGGGAGAAGGAGTGGGTGGTGTGCTTAGAATGGTATTGAAGGGCCCTTTCAACCTGCCCTGTTGTGTTTGTGTGCAGAGTATCTGACATTTCTTCAGGGCAGTCTCTTTAATTTCCTTGGATAAATCTTGGAACCCTAGACTTGGAGGTCCCATCTGTGGCTCTGGTAAGAACTCCATTATCATGAGAAAGTGTCTAAGTCGGGGGAAGGCCTAGCTAGGGAGGCTAAAAGCCTAGTGCTCCTACTCCTGAGATAAGGACATTAGTCTCAGAAAAGCCACACATCCTGCCCACACCTGCCCCACCAGCCAGCTGCAGCGCCTTTGAGTGGGGCCAGCTGTGGGCCTGCAGAAGGAGGCACCCGGGGCAGCTGGGGAAGCCTTCCCCACCTCCTTCAATGGTCAGCTTGATTTACTTACAGCGCAGGTGGAGGCTGGGGGCTCCGCCTGGCTTCCCTTGTTTTCCCACCTGCCTGCAGTGCGGTTTGTCTGCTGGCGCCACTGAGGCGTTGGGGCTGGGGGAATTTGATCGGCAAGGAGGGGGAGGCTGTCTCAAGATGTGAGCACGGTGCAATCCTTCCCTCCCTCCTCCCCTTACGCTGTTCAGACACCCTCTGAGAGGCTGAAGCTGGAGTGTTTGAAGGATACAATAAATAAGGGAAGCTGCCCTGAGTGCTCAAATTGTCCTCTGGAGCCAGGCAACTGCCTGGGGGCAGGGCAGGCCCAACACAGGCACCCTGCACATACCAGGCATGGGGCTGCCTCTCAGGGACTGGTACAAGGTCAAGGGCAGCTTCAGGGTTCATTCTCCTGGCCCCTGACAATCTTCATGTGATCCAAGTGTCCCTGCCTCCCTAGATATGCAGAGGCTTCTGTTCTTGGGGTTTTCCCATTATCTTCTTCATACAGAGTATAGGAGAGGAGGAGCTGGGGTTTGGGGCCCACTGGGTTCAAGCCAGCTGGGTTGGTGCTGTTCCCCCTTATAACCTCTGCCTGGGTGCCTCTCCTCACCCTGTCTCTGCTGCCCGACTTGAGAACTGACCCTTCTCCACCTCCAGCCAGCCCCTGGGCACAGATGTGCCATCAGGAGAGCCCCAGACCCTGGGGAGGGGGTCACTTCAGCCTTTTGCACCAGGGCACGGTGTCTCTAAGTTTCTGCTTTCCTAGCTGGTCTGTTCTGCAGTGAGCCTTTTCCCTCCCTGAAGTATGTAAACTGAGCCCTGCAAGTTCCCTGGTTATTCTTTCTCTTCTTGCCTGCCTGGTGTTCTAGGCTCTGTGGTCCTTGGGCAGCAGAGACAGGTCTGAAACGGTTGGGCAGGAAGGGCCACCGTAGGCCTGACCACTGTCCACCTCAGTCGTTTGGGGCCAAGCCCTGACTGTCTCCAGAGCCTGGTGCTAGATATTCTTGGACTCATGACACACTTCCTCTTTTAGGGGGCTTATAATCTAGGGTGGGAGGGTGGAGGTGACAAGCTAAATACTAATACACGGGAACAAATGCTTAACAGGAATGAGAAGCATGTGCTGTAGAATTCAAGGAACAGGGAGTTTGTGGAGGGCAGAACTCCTCTTTCCCCACATCTGACATCCCTGCCTTCCTCCAGGCTAGGCCCATGCAGCCCCTCAGCAGTGAGTGGACCCCTTCAGGGCCCCACCATCCAGTGCTTTGGGGTCACTAGAGACAGGTGCTGGCAAACCCCAAGCTTTGTTTCTCTGCCTCCTTCGCGCACTGTCTCACCTCCTTCCCTCTCTCCCCTTTCCTTGCGTGTCTATGCCCAATTCTCCCTCTTTACAGCGGGAATATAATGTTCAGCTGTCTTACACCCACTCTCTGAATGCTGCCAGCGAATAATGACTAAGGTGGTGGGTGGAAGTACAGCAAGTCGAGACCAATTTAGCAGTCCAGGGTGCCAGGAGGAGGTAATTTAGTAGCAAACGGCTTTGCAACAGCAAGGAGATGAAGGGGCCCCCCAAGCCAACACGCTGGTGTCCAAGCACACAGCCCTGCCCTGGTGCCTCTAGCAGGGATTGCCTCATCCCCAACAGGCTATGCAGTGAGATTAGACACCCGTACAGGGACAGGCAGGGTTTGCAAGGTTGCTCACCCCATCCTGATCTCAGCTCCACTTTCGACACACTTGAGGCCCCCTGTTTCTGCCTCACACTGCTCTCCCCTCTTCTGGTGGCTTCTGCTCAGCTTGGGAGGATCTGCAGCCCTGACAGGGTCATGGCCACTGCTCCAGGCATGGCAGAGATAGAGGTGCTGTGGTATCAGCTCACAGGGTGTGGATCGTCCAGGTCCAGACCTCTTGGGAGTCTGTGAAGATTTGTGTTATCTGATGCACTTGGGACTGTGAGTCTGGGTATCAGGGGAGACCACGTCTCAGAGCTAGAGACAAGGAGAAGGGATGAATGAATGTGTGTGTGTGCACACACATGCTCCTGCACAGGTTAGGGCATCACCCTGAAGGCAGGTATCTTCTCCCACAGTGATTACCTGACATGGAAGCAAATCTAGAGATCTGTGCGGGGCAGCTCTTTGCTGCCTTTGTTCCAGGTACTGGCTACAACCCACATCACATCTGCTCAGACACCAATTTGGCTTGCCACTTAGTAAGAAAAATCACCTCTCTGCTGGACTGATTAAAACAATTAGCTTTAGCTGTCAGCTAACACACCCATTCCCTCCCTGCTTGTCGCCTGTCTCTGTCACTTCCCCCCTTCCCTCCACAGGCTTCTTCCCATGAAGCTTCCTCCAATTCTCTTTTCAATGGGGGTGGGAGGAAGCCTCCATGGCAGATTGCCCCCCGAAGTCTGGTTTCCACGCTCTGCTTAGGTCACCAGTGAACAGACTGCAATCCCATTTTAGTTTGGAGCTTTACTCGCTTATGGACAAGATGGAAATACTGAAATACTGGTATTTGTAATGCTCAAGTCACCTTCGACTTCTGCAATTTACAAGAGGTTCATGGTGACTTGCATTCACCTTCTGTTATCAATATACAAGGTGGACATAAAGTCTGTGTGCAATTTAAAATAGTTCAACATGGCACATGAACTTCCACCCTGTATATAGAGTATTAAAATTTTAATACAATTTTTTCCTTTCTTAAAATATGCGTATGGTTTTTGGCTTCCTCTGTATATTATATGATAAAGTTTGGTATTCCCATGAAATTTCACTAATTCAGAGTCTGTAGAGGCAAGTTTCAATGTGGAGTGGGTTAAACCTTATGGATTGACAAACTATTAAAAAAAAAAAAGAACTGACTTATGATAAATTTCATTCCTTACATTTCAAGTAGACATTCCATCATCCTGGATACTCCCTAATTTGTTGTCTATTGAGCTGAACATTTAAGCATGTCAAATGCTGAGGAGAAAGGGAGGTGGGAGGCAATGAAGACCACAGAAGAAGTGAAGGCCCCTCTAACACTTTTATCATGCTTTAATTACAATAGTTATGAAAGTGACCCGTTATTAGAATTGTAAAAAATCTCTTTATTTCCCTGCATGGGAAACACTTGCCAACAATCCCAATTAATTGTTGAGCCTAAATCCACTTCATTAATGAGACCTGATGGCTTGGTAGTGATAACCCCAGAGTGGGAGTCAAGATAGCTGGGTTCACATCTCGGCATTCCTCTTAAAATCCTTGGTGAACCCCTTTCCTTTTGAGGGGCCCACTCAGTTCCCATGTCAGCCAAATGGTGGAAGGACAATTATAATAATAAACAATTATAATAACAATTTATGTCCCCTTTTAAAGTATAAGGTCCTGTACAAATAAAAAGGGCTATTAAAATTGTTATTAAGGGGCAGTGCCTGTGGCTCAAAGGTGCCGGCTCCATATGCTGGAGGTGGCAGGTTCAAACTCAGCCCCGGCCAAAACTGCAAAAAAAAAATATATATATTATTATGGAAGCTTAGAGATGGTGAAAGTCAGGGTCTGGCAGGAAGCATGAGTGTGAGAGACCCCGGGTGGAAACTGCAGCCTGGCAGAGTGACTTTGCCAGGGGGCACGGAGGCTGCTAGCCTGAAACCCAGCTTAGTCATGCTGGCTCCAATGGAGAAGTCCCATCAGCTTCTCTTAGAGGAGGATATCTAGAGACCAGTCTGCACACTGGCTGGAGGCAGTGGTGAGAAGTGAGTTATCTCACCTTTGGCATTACCCAGCAATGTCTGGACTGGGTGGGTGGGTGGGCACAGCCCTGCAGAGGAGGCCACCCACCCTGCTAGGGAGAGAGTCTGCTGTCCTCAGCTCTCAGCTTGCATCCTGGAGTCAGGACCTTGGCTACTGTTTTATCAACTCTCTTCATACCCTTCTTAGGTTCAACTTCATGGTTGAGCTCGGGGTACCTCCTTCCTGGTGGGGAAGGTTCCAATTCACCTGCCTTCTGCTGTGTTCAAATCTAGTATAACCCAATTGTCAATGTACTTGTCACTGATTCAGGTGTGCTAGCTCTTCTGCCCAATTCCCATCTCAGATTTTAGTCTCAAAGCATTAGTTAGCCTCTCCTGTTGTCCACCATATCCCTGGGACCTCCCAAGGATAAGATCATTAATAAATACTAAAATTCAGAGTTTTTCAAACTTAAGTAATGATCTTTGAAAGGAAAACTAAAATCATTGTGGACATACAAGAACCCATGTGGTAAACCCAATATAAGAAATAAGTGGGTGGTGCCGAGGACATAGGAAGAGAGTCACCTGACCTGTGTGACCTTGGAGAAATCACAGCCAGATTACCTCCCCAAACATGGTAGCAATACACACTCCCAACAGCTGCTTAAGAGTGTCCATTACAGTTTTTAGGCTGTAGCAGTACAAAGATCTATTCAAAGGCAAACTCAAATAGCAGATATGTAAATTATCTAAAGATTCCCCAGGCAGTTGGATACTTTTTTTTGAGACAGAGTCTCATTTTGTCGCCCCTTGGTAGAGTGCCCTGGCATCACAGTTCACAGCAACCTCAGACTCTTGGGCTCATGTGATTCTCTTGCCTCAGCCTCCCAAGTAGCTGGGACTACAGTCGCTCGCCACAACCCCCAGCTGTTTTTAGAGGCAGGGTCTCACTCTAGCTCAGGCTGGTCTCAAACCCCTGAGCTCAGGTGATCCGCCTGCCTCAGCCTCCCAGAGTGCTGGGATTACAGGGATGAGCCACTGCACCCGGCCAATTGGATACTTCTTTGTAGGGAAAAATCCAGAAACACTTCATATCGCCCTGGAACCATCTGCCCTTTCAGATTCAAAGTGCAAGATTTTATTTCATTTTTTTTTCAGGTGCCTTTTCTAAAACATAAAGGGCAAGATTTTAAAACTTCAGGTCTAGCTCACACCTAGAAATTTCCCTTTCTATAATTGTATTTTGGGGTTGATAGATCTGGAGATTGAGTGGAGAGATGAGGGTACCCCCATCCCAAACTGTTGGAGGTAGGGCCTGGGAGAGCTTCATCTAGGCAGAGACCCTGAAAAGAGCTGGCCAGATAATACAGGGAGAAAAATCAGAGGCCACACCTATAAACGTAGATAACCACTGTTGCAAAAAATGCTCTCTGCTGATGGCCTCTGACAACTCTCCTTTTTCTGTTACTTTATTAAACAAGCATTTACCAAGAGCCTAGTCAGAGTCCCCAAAAGCTACGCTGAGCTGGACAGTCACAACACAATCTTTGCTTTTAGAAACTTTGTAGACTCTTCAGGAGCCAGTGGGTAAATGCTGTCTGTCACAGCATGGAATGATGGTAGGAACTCAGAGGAAGATAACCAGACCTAGCAAAGGAAAAGATAGGGGAAGCTTTCTTGGAAGGGTTGATCCTATGGTTAAAACCAAAAGTGGAGAAGGTGGGGGAACTTGGTAAGAATGTTCTACAAAGAAGAAGCAGCATATTTCTGTGCTCAAAGGTATCAGAAGAAAAGTGGGAAGAACCAGGGTCCAAAGTCTCACTGAGATGAGTTCAAATCCCTATTCCTCTGTTTACCAACCTAGCTAGGTTATTTAAGTTATATGTACCCTGCAGGGCTGCAATGAAAATTAAATGAGACAATGAATAAAAAAAACTGGGCACACAGAGTACTAGAGAATGGTATTAAATGTTACAATGTTATCCAGTACACACGTCTATAAGCTGCTTAACTACGGGTTTGTCATCATTACATTATTCATCTTTGTAGCCTCACTGCCTAGCCCAGAGCTTGCATTTGGTAGGCACCCCATGAATATTTATGAAATGAATGTTGAATAAGTGCAAAGGCATATAAATAAGATTTCAGGATTAGAAAGCCATTTATATATGTCTGGAACCATCTACCTCTTCACTATATGTGCAGACACAAGGCTGCTCAAAACTGAAAGGCAAATCTTTCCCTTACACTCTCCCAAAGCATTGTGCCCCCTCAACTTTGCACACTGTACACAGCAGCAATCCTTCTGTAGCAACCCCCAACATGCATCCACTGAGTCACACATAGACAGATGGGGGCACCTCCTGCAGACACACAAATGCCCGAGCTGAACTGTTAGAACAGTTTTACCCCGAGGCACACAGTGGCTGCTATAAATGTTAAATAACAGCCATCTCCAGCAACAGCAAATATCCCATCCACCCTCTTGCTTGCAGACACACACCCACAAGAGATGCCCTTTCTTTTTTTCCACTGGTTTTCTTCTCACCTTAAGCAGAGGGAGTGCCCCACACTCACATCCACCCACCTGGGACCTCTTACTTGGACTATCAGTTGCCCTAATTGCTCCCATTTTAGCTGTAGGACCTCAGGGAACACCCTGCCCTTGTGGTGGCCTCAGTTTCTTCACTGGCAGACACAGAGAGCTAACCGTGCCAACCTGGTAGTTATGTTGTGAAGATCAATGAGATAACAAATGAGATAACGTCTATAATGTGGAGAAAACTCCTTAGAAGAAAAGCTTTGGATAAATACAAGGTGGAATGCCACACCTGATTGGTCTGTATGCTTCCTGCCCACGGACTCCTGCCCACGGACTGTATTCTTCTCCACCCTTGAACACAAACACTTTTCCTGTCAGTAAATACTATCTCTAATGCCCATATACCCACCCACCCCCAACACCTCCACTCTTGTCAGCACACCTGCAGAAAATTGTTTTTGAACTTGGAGAAAGCTCAGGTTACAAACACCCTCTTGCCCTACCTGCTGCCTCTTCTCCAGGGTCTTTGTACAGGAGGGACTGACAGGCAGACAGCTCATCTCTCTGTGGCTTCCTCGATTCCTATTAGGCCGCTCGTCCCGCAGCGTGGAGACACTGATGTTGAGCAGCAGCCCCCACCAAGCACTGTCCAGAACTCTGCCCTGTCACTAGTTTGCCAGCACAAGGGGGACTGGTAGCAGCAGAAGGGTGTGGATGGACGATGAGGAAGGACCCAGGAATGCTTGAGGTGCTCAGATCCCTAAGATTGTTAAGATACCCAAGATCCTTATTCCTGGGAAACTGACAAGTCTGGAGCACTTTCCCAGGCCTGACACGCTCGTGGGCGGGCGGAACATTCATTTGCTCCACTGTTCAATCCCTTCCACTCTGAGCAGGGAGGGAAGCATCACCTGGCCCTTAGTGGTGTTTCAGGGCCTTTGTGGCTGACTTGTGTGAGCTCTCAAGGGTGAGTTGGGGAGGGAGGGTGGATCTGGCTGCCTGTGGTTGGCTGAAGGACAGAAATAAATGTGGTGTGTGTGACTCCGTGTGTTTCTATGTGTGTGGCTTTGCCTAAATTCCTGAGTTGCACACTCAGGTCTGACCCTGATGAACTGCAGCCCCAGGGAGCCACTTAGACACCCCTGGTTAACCACCCTCCTCTGTAACCATCCCAGCCCATGTCACTTAGTCCTTGAGGGAAACATTCCAAACCTCTAACTGCATCCGTGCCCTCCCTGCCAGCCAGCGTGGACAGTCCATCTGCAAAGTTCCAGACCCCACAGTTCAGTGGCCTGCCGGACTGGCAGACCCTCTCCCCTTTAAAGGCAGCGCCACCGCAGCCTCCCTTTCCTCACCTCCCACTTCACCTCTGACACCAGTGTCACCTAAAGTCCACCGAGATCAGATTTGGGCTGGGAGGGGATAAATTCTGTCTGGAGGAGACCAGGAGACAAAGACAGAAGGACAGACACGCTATTATTTCCTCCTTGTGGGGCCAGCCCCGCAGCACCCACTCTGGCAGGGGAAGACCCTGACAGCTCCGTGCCGAGACAAAGACACCTAGACAGACAGCGACACAGACAAAGACGGACGGACGCGCGGGGGCACGGACTGACTGGCACGTCGCGGGAGCGCAGTTTCCCTGCAGCCCGGCGCCCTGCAGCGGACACAGCCAGGGGCGAGCTAGACCTCGTCCCTGCACCTTACCTGTCTCCTGCGCTGCCGGGCTGACTTGCGATCTTTTTTTTCCCCAGTGTGTTTCCCGGAGAGTTCTCGTCCCTCTTCGTTTTCCAGAACTGCAGGGCCGGGCCGGTCCCGCGGTAGCTGTCGTTGGCTGGACGAGGCAGGCAGAGAAACTTTCGGCCTCCCCGCGCGGCTGCAGCCAGCCCGCCCGCCCGCTCCCAGAGCGCCGGCCTCCGCGCGGGTCCCGGAGCCGCGGG
>NW_003852469.1:8370418-8436849 GCF_000181295.1 Otolemur garnettii | reverse complement strand
CAGCCTGGTGCCTGCTGCTCGGCTGCCTTTGTTCCGGGCTGACAGCTGCGGCTGCTCTGGACCTTCGGGATCCTCCGTGCCCCTGCCGGGCCGGCACGGAGTCCCGGCTGCTCTAGCTCCCCTCCCTTGACTTCTATCAGCCACGCCGCGCAGCACTGCCGCTCAGTCTTTCTCTCTCGCCCCTGTCCCTTCCTCCAACTGTCCCCATCTTTCTTTTATCCCTTCCTTTTTCATTACCTGTATTCCGTTCTCCTTCAGTTCTCCTTTATTCATTCCTCCTCCTGCTCTTTTTCTCCTTATTCCCTCCTTTTTTATAACCCCTTCCTCTTATTTTCCGAATTCCTTTTTCTAGTTCCTCTCCCTCCTCCCGCAGAAGGCTGGATTTCTTGTTTCAAGGACCTACCGGACTAACAGTCCAGTGAGGGTCATTGCTTCACCCCACAGGGTTTCAGGCTGGAGTCTCGAACATCCATCGGCGGACACTCCCTCTCCCAAAACATTTCAAAAGCTGGCTTTTCCAGCTTCTTCCCAGGGCTGAGTTTCAGGTGCCCAGGCCTGTTTCAAGTTTATAGCTATTAATCTCACCCAATACCCACTAACACTATCATTTTCTCTCCAGCTCTAATTTTTAACATCAAGCAATTAATCCGGGAGGGTGACTAAAGTTGGACAGAAGGCTGGTTAACTGGGGGGCCAGTGCTGCATGAGGCTTAGGGTCCTGAGGATACACTGAAGCTAATCCCCTAAAAGGAGAGAGTGGCAGCTCTGCTCAGAGTGTCAGCCTCAGCCTGAAAGATGGGTGTGTGAAGTGGGGGAGATGGGACCGGTAGGATTGAGATGGCTGACCTCTGATTACAAATAGGACGAGTCAAGACAGTCCAAAGAGAAACAAAACATTTTGTTTCTGCTACTCCCAGCTCAAAACCCTTGAGAACCCTTTTTGCCTCCAGCCTTCTGTTCTTCCTTGAAAGGCAGCATAGTCTTTCACTTGTAAAAAAAACAAGGTAGCCAGGTCCGGGTGGCTCACACCTGTAATTTTAGCATTCTGGGAAGCCGAGGAGGCTGGATTGCCTGAGCTCAAGAGTTCCAAACCAGCTCTGAGCAAGAGACCCTGTTTCAAAAAAAGGCCTGGTGTGACAGGCACCTGTAGTTCCTCCCAACTACTGGAGAGGCTGAGGCAAGAGGATCACTTAAGCCCAAGAGTTTGAGGTTGCTGTGAGCCTCTATCTCCAAAAGAAAAAAAAAAAGGTAGCCATCTCAGAGTGTAAAGTATAAACTCCCCAAGGGCAGAGATTTGTTCTCTTTTCCTCTGACCAGAGAGACTTGTTCTGTTTCATTCAGGGATATACCCCCAACACCTAGAACTTGCCAGGTACATGGTAGGCACTCAATAAATACTTGTTAAATGAGTGAATTCCTAGTTTATAGGTTTGCTGTGAGAATCCCTAGCTCATGGTTTAAGTGAGAATCCCTGGCTTGTGGTAAGCGCATACACCTGGTAGCAAATACAGTAATGCTACAATTTCTAAGTATCAAACCCAAAGGCTGCTCAGCCTTTTTGGAACATTATCTCCTTTCCCCATGTTTATATATACTTGTTTCTCAGGCTGAAGAGCTTTTCTCCTGTTTCTCTAACTCTACCTCTTGAATTTGAGACATTAAATGCAGTCCTTACACCTCTGATCACCCCAGGCAAAAGGATACCTCCTTAAACCCCCATAGGTTCAGTTCATTGATACAGAATATGTATGCTCGTGAGACTGCCTCATGGGTTTTTACTAAATAGGTTAACATAGATCAAATATTTAGGAAAGGAGAGATTTAGGGAAGCTAGACTAAGGGATCAGTTCAAATCCATTTTTGTGTCTCCAGATGTAGAATTCCATGGAAGAGACAAGGACCCTGGAAGCCTGTTCTTTTTCCTGACCCTACCACTAGACTATTTGTATGCTCTTAGACAAGCCGTGCCCCTGGCTGGGTAGGCCTCAGTTCCCTGATCTGCAAAGTGGGTGGTTTGGATGAGACACTCCTTAAGGGCCTTCCTTTAGCACTTGCATCTCTATCAGAGACATTCTAGGTGGAAGATTAGGTGGGGATCACTATGCAGCCCTTCTATCAAGACTGAGTTAGGCAAAAGGTGCGAGTATCCCATTGGTGTGTATGGGAGAGGTGAAACTTTGATATACTATGGGGTAACAGAAACATCCTGGGATGATACTGCAGAGATCAAGTGAGATGCACTGATAGTGGGGGTGGAAGTGAGGAAGCAGAATGGGGAGGAGACCTGTGATGAATGGTATAGCGCATGTGTGTATGTGTTGTGGTTGTGTGTGTGTGAGAGAGAGAGCATGAAAGCCTCAGGAATGTGGTCTCCAGCAGTACAAAGCTATAATTAGCTCCCTGACTCAGCAGTTGGGTATGGTAATGCAACGGCTGAGTATGTCTACCCCCAATACTACTGATGGATTCTCTTTTGAGCCACAGATGCCGCCCCCTACTGATGGATTCTCAATGTGGCTCCTCTTCTACCTTGTCTAATCAAGGAGGGTTGCCCTTCCTGGACTCCTGGGTTATAGATAAAATGTCTGATGTGGACCTCTGTACCCCTCAGGTCCTCCCTTGTTTGAGTAGAGTCTAGAAAGCTGGGTCACAAACCATATTCTCATAAAAATTCCTACCCTCCTCATCTACCCAGCACTTGAGATACAGGGCTTATTGTTCTAGCTTTTCCTTTCATTCTTCACCACTAGGAATAAGATTGGTCCACCAAAGCGGTGCCCGTAGCTCAGTGGGTACAGCACCAGCCACATATGCTGAGGCTGGTGGGTTTAAATCCAGCTCAGGACAGCTAAAGCAACAATGACAACTGCAACAGAAAGAGAGCCAGGCATTATGGCAGGCCCTATAGTCCCAGCTACTTGGGAGGCTGAGCCAAGAGAATTGCTTAAGCCCAAGGGTTGAAGGTTGCTGTGAGCTGTGACGCCACAGCACTCTACCCAGGGCAATAGCTTGAGATTCTGTCTCAAAAAAAAATAAAATAAAATAAATCGGCCCACCAAACTAGACCCATAGACCAGTTAAGGAAGCTTGTCCCTGCCTTCCTCAAGGCAGAGACACCTTCTGGATACTTTCACCTGTCATAGTTTAAATAATTCACCAGCTTCTTGCTTATCTCTTCAACTTTTCTGTAATTTTCTTGCTCAAAGACCTTGTCTATCTTACCCAACATTGAATCCCCAGGACCCAGTGCATTGCTGGTATACAGTAAGCACTCAAAAAGTACTTGAATGGGAGGGAGGGAGGGGGAAGAGGGGACAGGATGATGTTTCAGAGAGAGGATTGGACTCAAATTCAGAAGATCCACATTTATTCTCATTTCTTCAAGCTTGCAGTTTTCTCACAGCCTTTTCAAGACTCAGTTTGTTCATCAGTAAAATGTGGCTAATAACATTTTCTTTATCTATTTGGCAACTATATCTATATTGGGAACTATATGAAGATTAAGAAGATTAAGAGAATAATGTTGAATGTGGTGGGAAATACGTGAACTGTCAATGTCAAATAATTGTTTAATAATTATTTGAAGTTGAAAAAGTCCACGGCCTTTTGTTGAGAGATAGAAAAGGCTGATTATATTTAAGTGAGGTCAGATAAAAGGTATTATAAATCTAGACACCTAAGCAAAGCTTTAAGGAATCAACAAAGTGTTGCTGCCGATCTCTAGGCCACCCAGAAAGGATCAGGAAGGCCAGCTTTCCTGAAGGCTGAGCCAATGCTCCAGGACCTGGGAGGATGTCTCAACACTGTCCTATTTCCCTTCAGGGTTGCTCTGGATGTGCAGATCTTATTACCAGAAATTACATCTGAAGAAGCTCAAGTGCCCATCGACCCATGAATGGATTAATAAATTGTGGTATATGTATACCATGGAATACTATGCAGCCTTAAAAAAGACAGAGATTTTACCTCTTTTATGTTTACATGGAGGGACCTAGAACATATTCTCCTGAGTAAAGTATCTCAAGAATGGAGTAAAAAGAATCCAATGTACTCAGTACTTCTAGGAAACCTAATTATATTTACTCACACTTTCTTATGAAAGATAGAACACAACTATAACCCAGGGTGAAGGAGAGAAATGGAGTAGGAAGGGAGGGGAAGGAGGAGGGCTAATAGAAGGAGGGCAAACTACAGGACCACCCCTATGGAGCATATTGCAAGGGTACAAGTCAAATCTGTCAAGTGTAGAACATAAATGTCTTAACACAATAATCAAGTAAGCGAGGCAAAAGCTTTGTTGATTGGTTTGATGTAACCACAACAGATTGTATTAAAAAATCAACACATTGTACCCCATATATGCATAAGTATATTCATGATCTATGTGTATATGACTTAATAAGAAAAATAGGTAAAAGGGGAAGAAAATAAGGATGCCAAATTAAATAAAAGAAAGAAAGAAAGGAAGAAAGAAAGAAATTTCATCCCTTACCTGTAAATCTCTGGGCACTTTGCTCTTCATATCTTTGGTCTTCAGTAAATTTGCCTTTGAATCAGGAAGAATGTTTCTATTTCCTGCCTTCTCTTTGTGTTATAAAGATAGATGAGATAAAATGCAAATAGTATTTCTGCTTTGCATGCATTCAAGGAATTATTTATCACCATCATCATTAGAATTATTGTCTGTAACTTCACGCTAAGTACTTCACCTGACTAAGCTCGGGGAGACCTGAAATGTTACAGTGGCACCAAGCACCCTGCCAGAACTTGCTGACATCAGATTTTTTTCTTGTTTTTTTAAGACAGAATCTCTATCACCCAGGATAGAGTGCCACGGTTTCAACATAGCTCATAGCAACCTTGTACTCTTGGGCTTAAGTGATCCTCTTGCCTCAGCCTCCTGAGTAGCTGGAACTACAGGCATGCACCACCACCGAAGGCTAGTTTTTTCTATTTTTAGTAGTGACAGGGATGTCACTCTTGCTCAGGGTCATCTGGAACTTCTGAGCTCAAGTAATCCACCCACTTTGGCCTCTCATAGCCTCCCTGCTATGTTTACAGGTGTGAGCCACCATACCTGGCCTCTGACATCAGGATTTTTAATTCAGTTATGACCTCTCCCCACGAAGATCTTCAGGTTATCTTAGGAAATATGTCCAGCCTTGCACTTCAGTAATAGGAAAACTGAACCAAAATATAAGACAAGAAATTGGCCTAGCTTCACTGGAGTTTGGACCTCAGGCTTTGATGACCCATGTCTCGAAACTGCCCCAGAAACTGTGTAACTAACTGATGCAGGACTTGGATGTGGTTGGTTTTGGATAGTACTGACCCCAGGCAGTCAGCCTGCCTTCTCCTGAGTGGAAAATAGTGAACCAGCCACATTGGCTACTGTAATACCAGAGCTTAAATGAGACTAACCAGCTTCTAGTGAATAGGCTTTGAGAGCTACTGTGAAAATTGTGTAGCAAGCCCTTTGATGTAAACTCAGGGTTGAAGAAGATTACAGAGAAATAAGAAGGAAGTATTCTGAGTCAACTCCCCTGCCCCACCGTTTCCAAAAGGATGTAACAAAAACTATTTCTAATTTAACATCTAGTCTCTAAAAGGGCCTAGCACCTTAGAAATGTGTGTCTTCTGTGGATTTGACAAGCTAGAGTTGTGAATCAAGAGGATCTTTGGGTGGCCCCTGTGGCTCAAAGGAGTAGGGCACCGGCCCCATATGCTGGAAGTGCTGGGTTCAAACCCAGCCCCAGCCAAAACTGCCAAAAAAAAAAAAAAAAAAAGAGGATCTTTTCATGAACAGGTAACAGAAAGGCCTGGCTCAAAATGGCTTAAAAAATAGAAAAATAGGCCACACCTGTCACTCAGTGAGTAGGGCGCAAGCCCCATATACCACGGGTGGCAGGTTCAAACCCGGCCCCGGCCAAACTGCAACAGAAAAATAGCCGGGTGTTGTGGCGGGTGCCTGCAGTCCCAGCTACTTGGGAGACTGAGGCAAGAGAATTGCCTAAGCCCAAGAGCTAGAGGATGCTGTGAGCTGTGATGTCCCAGCACTCTACTGTGGGTGATAAAGTGAGACCCTGTTTCAAAAAAAAAATAGACAAATAAATTTATGAATTAATAACTACAGAGGTCAGGTCCCACATGGTTCATACCTTGGCTTTCCAGTAGGCATCAGAGACTAGATGTCTCTGTCTTTATTCTGCCAGCCTCAGAGCATAGGTTTTGCCCTTGAGATGGCTGCTTCATGACTACAGGTTGACTCTGTCAGGCCAGTTGTCACACCCAGAGGCAGTAATAGGCTGCAGAATAAAAGACGTTTGTTCCTGCATCTCTTTTTTAGGATCAAGAAAGCTTTTCTCACAAAGCCTTCCGCTGACACTGAACAGGCTTGGCCATGTCACCCAGAAGTCTTTAGCAAACTGTGAAGTTACCCATTTACCCTGATTTGCTTTGACCAATTGGTTAGGAATAGAGATGGGATTAGGACCTACTTGTATAGTTCGCCTTTGTCTTCAAGAAGGGGGAAGCCCTGGAGAAAATGAATAGTCATTGCTTGCCTATTACAACTAATTGTCACATCTTTGCAGGACACTTTACCTACAGAGTCTTTATTTTTAATAATCATAGAAATCATTATCTCTATTCCAAATGAAAAAATTACAGCTTAGAGTTGGTTAAACAGTTTGCCCCAAATCCTACCACTAGTAAGCTGAGAAAAAAGGATGGAATTCAGGCCCATCCAAACACTTTGCTCTCTCTGCTTTTTCAGGCTGTCTCTCTAGAGTCAACCGCAGCCCTAGCCCAGGCCGAGACCTCCAAAGTGCATGGGAGACTTTCAGGAGCACAGCAAGCACAAGATAGAAAATAGCTGCCCCTCTGCTACCAAATCCAAACGTTTGTGCTTATCACTCCAACACATGGCACCTGCCCAACATGTACGTCTCCTGAGTCAAGGTCAGCCCAGAGCTCCACGTTGCCTCCTCCCCTGCCCATGTCTGCCTGTCAGTGTCCTTGCCTTCCTTCAGGCCAGAATGGAAGTGTCTTTCAAGGCCTTCTGAAAGTCCTAACCTGCTTTCCTCTGTGTCCCTCTGCTACCCCATTCAAGACCTACTGAATAACATGTGTCCTGCTGTTCATTCCTTCACCATGAAGGTGGATGGACACCATTTTCCTATTTGATTTTAAGTGTCCAGCTCTGTGCTCAGCACATAATAGGCACTCAACAAACATTACAGAAATAAATGAATAAAAGATCACCTCTTATTCTTCCATATCCCTAATGACACTCAGCCTGATGCTGAGCACATGGCTGGTGACTAATGGACTAATTGACTGGGGCTAATTTCTCCCCTGGGGCTGAGAAATGGCTGCAGACAAAGAAATTGGCATGACCCTTGTCGGTTCTGAGGGAGGCCTTTCGCAAATGGGCCCTGTCAAACTCGCATTTGCTTATGGCCCTAAACTCATTTAAACAAATAGAGCACATGAGACCAGACTTCTGGGAAATCATTTAGTTCCTCTATGGGGAATGTTGGCATACTCATTTCCTCTCCCCAGAGGGGAGGAAAAAAAGAGCAGAGGCTTTGGAGACCCTATGTGCTACAATTTAATTTACACATTTACTCAATTGTTTCTCAGGAAGCTGCTCCAGGAGTTCTAGATGAGAGGATGATGCTGTTATCTGAGGGTTTGGGGGCCTTAGAGATGGGCTGTCTGAGACAAGGAGCTGCCGTGGGCACAGGCCCCTTCTGGTCTGGCTGACTTTCTAATTGAATCCTCTAGCCACTGAGACGCTGGATCAGCCTCTTCATTTTTTCCTCCTGTCTTCTGGGATTAACTAGACTCCCTTTACTCTCTTTATCAAGTTCTGTAGGCATTAACCATGTATTTTGCTTTTATTCCTAAGGCTGACTGCACTTTCCATAAGATGGACTTAATCTGATCACCCACAAAAACCAACATGAAGTGAAAGGGGGCAGCAGAGTGGAGGTGGCAGGTGCTAACACAAGGTCCTCTCTAAGCTTACTTTCAGCATTTTCCGACTCTTTTTTCTCTAAAGTTGCTAGGAATAGCAAAGAAGGGCTGTCCCTGGAAGCCAGGTTGAGTGGTCCATCTGGAAAAGTCTCTTATTAATTTGCTAATTGTGCCTTCAGGGTTCAATGAGACAAAATCGTGAAAAAGCACCGGGTTTCCCAGTAACAGTGCCTGCCCTGGTGTTGCCATGAGGGTTTCAGCAGTTAACACTTGTAACCACTTAAGAAAGGGCCAAGTATGTCCCCAAACCCTTGTTAAGGGTTTAGTTGTTGTTCTCCATGCCACTCCTCCCCAAATCAGACACCCAGAGACTTTTATATGCTATTTCTTCCAATTAGAAGCAGTCTCTTTGTGTGGCCTATAGCCCACCAGCATGATGTAGTGGGGACAAGAACATTTTGAACCTACAGACCTGGAGTTGAAGGCCTGGGTTGGAATTCTAGTAGCAGTGAGACCTTGGCCTAGTCCCTTGCCCTCCAAAACTCAGTTTTATGTTCTTTGGGGTGAAATTAACAATATATTCCACAGGGTTGGACACAGGAAATAACGTGCAGTGGACTAAGACGACATCCACAATTCCCAGGGATGGCGACTTCCCATGGGTGAACAAGATGCCTAATACTGCTTCCTTCCTGGCTCCACCCCAACGCCTTCCTAAGGTCTTTGAATTTTATCAGTGCATATAATCAATTAATATAAATGACTAAGGCAAGACTGAACTTTCACTGCATTAGCAGTGGGCTGAGTGGGCTGAGGAGGTACTTGGAAGGACAATAGGACTTCATCTTGTCCTTGAAATCCCAAGGTTGGGATCAGAGCAGAGCAGGAATGCAGAGTGGGAAAGCGCTAGCTCCGAGTCAGAGGAGGCAGCCAGGGGAACAGATCCAGAATGGCAGCTTGAGAGGAAGTAGCCGGCTGCCTGTTCTGGAACCTCTCAGAGCAGTGTTTAGAATGTTCTCTCTCATTAATCCTATTTAAAGCCCGGTTGCTGAGAGGGGAGGCGGGAGTCTTGTTTCAACTTGCAGCAGTGAAGTTTCTTGCCACCACCTAAGCTGTCACTGCAGGGCTGAGCCCAGAGCTTGGGGGATGGTGGGAAGTGGGGGGGGGGGAATGCTCTATGGGGCCCCCATGGCTGCCCCTCAGGGGAGCTGCTCAGGCTTCCCCACTCCTCAGACCTGCATTTGACTGGCTCGACCCTGGCCCTGATCTTTGTTGAGGGAGAGGCTGCTTGCTCAGAAGCCAAGAGGTGTGGGTGGGCTGCTGGCTATCTGGTAATGAAGGGGTGTGGGACAAAGGTGACTCTCTCCTCTTACTGAGGTGCAGGTGGGGGACAAGAAAGAGGGGGCTCTTGTGCAAGAGTGCTTTCTGGGAAAGCCCCTCTCCCTCTGGGCATGGGGAGGTCTCCAACTGGTTTTAAAAGCTAAGATCAAACATTCCCAGCCTCTCTCTTGGGGTTCCCAGAGAAGAGCCATGTCTGCGGGAAGGGGCCTTCCTCCTCTTGGGGAGGAAATGTGTGCGTGAACCTGTTATGAATAATGCAGGGTCGGCCTTTTGCAGGGAAAGAATAGAGATACAGTTTTTACCTCTATGATATTCTTTCTGGGAGGGCAAAAAGAGACTCCTTTTTCTACATATTTCCCTGTAGTTGAAGGTGAATGTTGGAGATTCATCTAGTTAGAGATTATATCTGCAGAGCAGAGCTCATGGGCAGCTCTGATGCTTACCAGCTATAAGATCCGCTACAAGTTATTCAACATCAACTGACTTACTGTTCACACAGCAGGTGCATCCTTCATTCAGGGTCTCCCCTGAATGCAGACCTGTTCCTCAGTATTCCCATAAGTGTTAAAGGACCGAACACTGAAACAACACAACAAGCTTGCTCTTCTGGTTTCTTCCTCTTGTTTTGAGGACCATTTCCCTGAATCTTCCTCTGATAGTCTGAGGGACCATGATAAAGGAGAAAGCCTTTCTTAGCAAGCCCGGCTGGTGGTTAGGAGATCGTGGGATTGATCATGAGAGTGAATTGGGGGTAGAAATGACCTATGGGATAAGCAGAACCTTCTAATGGCACCTGAAGATTTAGTAACAAGAGTAATGTGCCGATTGGAAGCCCAACTTGAAACTCACATCCAAGACTGGTCAGGCCCAGTGGCCTTTGTAAAGGATTTTGTTGTTTTGTATTTTAGTTTTTCCTTTTAGGAAAATGGGGATAACAAAACTCATCTTGTATTTCCATTTGGCTTGCATGAGAGTGACAGGAGAATGTGAATGAAACGCTGCAAATGTAAGGTAATTTCAGCTCCTGGGATTGTCAGGTTCTCCTTGATAAACGCCCATTTGGCGGTGCTCTTATTATTTGAAGCGCAGCCAACTTCACTATGATTTGCATTAAACTCCCACAATGCCAGGCACCATTTTCATTGCCTTGAAAGCAGTTGGGTAGAATATGCTATTTTAAGACTTAAAACTAAAAAGCAAAAAAAAAAAAAAAGAAGAAGAAGGAAAGAAAGAAAAAATTCAATGTGAACATAAAGAGCATAAAGGGATAATTTAACAGGATTGTACTTGTGAGGGAAGGGAAGAGACATTACATATTAACTTCTAGTCAAGTGGAACTTGACATTTATGCAGCAAATGAAATCAGCACAACTAAAAAAACAAGTTAACAGCCCATTATCACAAAGTAGGGAAGAGAGGGAGTCTTATTTCAGACTGACAGAATCTTGGCCTGGACATTGGCATGGGGTTGGGAAGATGTATCCTTGCAGATTTCCTAGTGTCCCTCAGGAGCAGAGACTTAATAGATTTGTAGAACACTTCACACATTCAAAATCCAAATGTTCTTTCATTTGATCTTTGCCAACGGTTTAAAGTAGGAAGGGCAGGTATTATTATCCCCACTTAGCAGATGAGAAAATTGAGGCACAATCACATTAAGTTACACACCTAACAAGCCATGAAATAACGCTGCAATCACTTCTTCCTTTGATTGGTTCACATTCTTAACACCCAAACTGAAACACCCAGACCAGAATTGCAATTGTCACAGAATTTGATGAGGCTATGTGTCTTTCTGTTCAATGTCTCACCCAATGCAAGAATCCTTATTAAGAGGCATCTGGCAGGTGATGTTCTGCCTCTCCTTGAAAATGTATATTAACAAAGAATTATTTTGTGAAACAAGCCATTCTAGTTTTCTTTTTCGATATGGGGTCTGGCTATATTGCCCCATCTGGACTCAAACTCTTGGATTCAAGTGATCCTCCCACTCTGTCTCCCAAGTAGCTGGGATTATAGGCATGCCATTGTGCCCAGCTCAAGCCACACTATTTTTGACATTTGTAAATGTTGGAGATAATATACTTATCTTATATTTCATGTTTTTGGTTTGGCCTGAGTCTAGTCTGTAACAATTTCTTCTTACCTCTGCTTTTCTTTTTAGAGATGGCTATATTTTCCAGGCTGGACTCAAACTTCTGCATTCGAGTTCAAGTTTCAAAGAATGGCTCTGTGCCTGTAGCTCGGTGGTTAGGGCACCAGCCACATACCCTGGGGCTGGTGGATTCAAACCTGGCCTGGGCCTGCTAAACAACAACAACAACAACAACAACAACAACAACAACATAGCCAGGCGTTTATAGTCCTAGCTATTTGGGAGGTTGAGGCAGGGGAACCACTTAAGCCCAAGAATTTGAGGTTGCTGTGAGCTGTGACGCCACGGCTCTTTACTGAGGGTGACATAGTGAAACTCTGTCTTTTTTCTTTTTTTATTTGAGACAGAGCCTCAAGCTATCCCCAGCTCACAGCAACCTCCAACTCCTGGGCTCAAGCGAGTCTCTTGCTTCAGCCTCCCAAGTAGCTGGGACCACAGGCGCCCGCCACAATGCCCAGCTATTTTTTGGTTGCAGCCGTCATTGTTGTTTGACAGGCTGGGCTGGATTTGAAGCTGCCACCTTAGATGTGTATGTCTGGTGCCTTAGCCACTTGAGCCACAGGCACCGAGCCATGAAACTCTGTCTTAAATAAATAAATTAATTAACTAAAAAAAAAAAATAAAACAAAGGTATGTTTATAAGAACTAGAAGTTCTTATAAATGTATAAGATCATATAAATTCTTGTCTCAATTCCTGGGAGTTTATTGCAAGGACAAGAAAAGCTTCTGCAGACCTCTAGTGAGGGCTCCCAAAGAATGGACCACTGTTGCTCTTAACGAGGGGGTTGACTTCAGCAGCTGCAGAAAACAAAATGGCCCCGGGGACCCTTCAGCCACTGAAGTGTTCTCCTCTGGCTCTTCTTCCCACTCTGTTCTCTAGCCTCTTTCCGCCTCCTTCTGACCTGTTTTCTTTCCATTCTTAATGTTTTCCTGTTGCCTCTCTTTGTGACTTTCCACTTCTACACTATTTTGTCAGCTGCATTTATTTGCTGCTTTTGCTGCCCAAATCTGATTCATCCCGGCACCTCTGTTAATAATCATGTACTTGGATGCCCTGGGTTGCTGGACTTAGGCATACCCCTGATTGAATTAGCCATGCACAGGGCTGTGGCATCTATGGAACCAAGCACAGTCCCTGACACACAAGGAACCTCTCAGAAGAGGGATGTGGATATGCAGATCTCAGGGCATAAGCTCTTCGGCACACTGAACGTGTCTGAGTGCTTCAAAGCTAGCTGCTCCTCTGTATGGGGGTTTAATTTCTTTGAATATTTGTTTTGTGTCTTGTGGATTTTATCCCTCGGTGTCTCACTTTCAGACCTGGTACCTCCCCTGCAGAATGAACAGTTTCGCTTTTCCTCTCCCTGTGTGTGCCGAGAGCAAGAAGCCTGATTCTAACCACTTGTCACTCAAACCGGGGGAAATTTATTATTTTTAATCAAAAGGATGCTTGTTTTAGCAGGAATGTTTTATGCATCAACAAAGATGTTGTTTAAACTTGTGGTGAGGAATTGGCAGGCATTCTGTTTCTTTCCCTAGACTCTTTCTTCTTGTTTCTACAACCAGATTGTGAAGGACAATTAAGAAGAGAAACTGAGAAGCTGGTCCTGGGAAGGATTAGAGTTGTATGCAACTTCAGCCCCTGTGACCAGCTGTGTTAACATCTGTCTTCTGACCAAGTATCCGTTGGCTACTTCCAATTTCAACCCTAAAATACAATTGCCCTTCCACTTGCTCACAAGTCAAGGATGAAGGTCAAGTCAACTCGTGCTGGTCTTCATAAATTCTCAGCTTGCTCTGGATGTCAAAATACACATAGAGACCCACAGGGCAGAAGAAGGTCTTTAAGTATGAAATTAAAGTACCATCCAAGGACAGGTGGGGCTATAGAATCAATATGCTTCTATTTTCTATGCTGTGATTCTCAACGTATGAGAAGTTATTAGAAATATACCATCTCCATCTACAGAATCAGAAACTCGGCGGCGGGGGGGGGGGGAAGATTCACCAATTTGAGGTTTAGCAAGCACTCTAGGAAATTCTGAGGCACACTCAAGATAGAGAATTACTGCTTTCAATCTGAGAAGTCATGTATGTAGGCTTATAAATATATCTAAAAGCTAAGATATATAAATTTCACGTATGCATATATACTTATAGTATTATATAGTATATTAATATAAATCTCATATATATCTATATCAGTGTAAGCACACAAAATAGACCTTGTGAACTACTATGCAAGTTGAAGATAATGTTCTTTCCGGTATTTAAATAGTATAATTTGTTTCTACTTTGTGCTGAAAAATATTGATTAATAAGACAAAGAAATAATGGAAGTGTCCATGGCTCAAAGGAGTAGGGCTCTGGTCCCATATACTGGAGGTAGTGGGTTAAAACCTGGCTCCAGCCAAAAACAGCAAAAAAAAAACCAAAATTGTAAAAATAATGGAAGTGCACAAAAAATTAAAATGTCACCTTTGCCTGGGTGCAGTGGCTCATGCTTGTAATCATAACACTCTGGAAGGCTGAGGTGGGACGACTGCTTCAGGTCAGGAGTTGGAGACCAGCTTGAGCTGGACCCTATCTCTACTAAAAATAGAAAAAATTAGACGGGGTTGTGGTGGTTACTTGTAGTTCCAGCTACTTGAGAGGCTGAAGTAGGAGGATCACTTGAGCCCAGGAATTTGAGGTCACTCTGAGCTAGATTGACATTATGGTACTGTAGCCTGGGCAACAGAGTAAGACTCTGTCTGAAACAAAACAAAACTTCACTCTTATTGCTCACAAAGATGGGGTTGGAGAATGTGGCTTAAGTCAGCAGGTAAGTATCTCAAGAAACCCTCCTGTGAGGAGATAAAGAAAGTTGGGGATGCTATATGTTGTATGGAACTCCAGGAATGGATACAAAGCATTTCTCCCCAGCCAACTTAGATGCTTAACCCATGGGGGTTAGCTGTTAAGTAAATCGCCAACCAGGAACATGGCCCTCCCACCAAGAGTGAAGAGGAATACTGAATCCGGGCAGTTGCACATCCTGGCTCAGTCCTCAGCTCCCAGTTTCAACTATAGCATCTTTGGAAGTCTTCCTGGGGCCTCTGCCCAATAGTTCAGAGTTTATCTCTGAACCCTCTGAAATAGATAACATTCTACGCTCATAAACTCCCAACCACTCTATACTCATGGTTGAAAATTGAGTGCAGCCACATTTTTCAACACAGCACAGAAGAAGCTCTTCGATAAGTGAAATGACCCACTAAGGTCTCCCAATTATAACCTGCATGAAGATAATTCAATAATAAAATGTCAGAATTTTATGAAGGAACACCTCAGATTTGAATATAAATGCCACCTCATTATTGAATTTCTAAGGAGAATTTAAAGTTCAAAGACTAAAATTCCCTTGCTAAGTCAAAGTTCAAAGATGCTAATCTCCATAATCAAACTCACTTGCTTGTGTGAGAAGGTAAAGTTCAAGGAAATGAAATTCATCCTCTTCTATGTCTTTTTCTTCTCAGACTCAGCCAGAGGAGCTCCTGGTGGTAGGGTTGAGCTGAAGTTCCTTCCACAGCCACAACATAGACTTACTAGATAGTTTAATTCCTTCGGGGCTGTGGGATTTTGTTATTCTAACACCAATTCTTTGATATCTCACTTTTATTTATTTTTAAATTTCAAATTAATATGAGGTTACAAATTTTTAGGTTACACTGTTCTCATTTCCAGGGTAAAGTTCCAGTTATAGAAGAGCCCCTCACCCAGGGGCATGTTGTACACCCCCACTATGTGCACATTAAGTGAGATCCCACCTCCTGCCCTCCCTCCTTCTACCAATTGTCCTCCCCTGACTGCCCTCTCCCTTCCTGTCTCCCTCTATCCCCATACAAGAAAAGTGCAAACCATCTATAAGTGGGTTAGAGATTCGAACAGAAACTTCTCTGAGGATGACAGATGAAGGGCCCATAAACACATGGAAAAATACTCATTGTCTTTTATCATCAGAGAAGTGCAAATCAAAACCACTCTAAGATACCACCTAACCTCAGCAAGATTAGCCCACATCACAAAGTCCCAAAACACCAGGTGCTGGCGTGTATGTGGAGAGAAGGGAACACTTCTGCAATGCTGGTGGAATTGCAAATTAATTTGGAGAGAAGTATGGAGAATCCTCAAAGATCTAAAAGTTGATCTTCCATTGGATCCTGCAATCCCATTACTAGACATCTACCCAGAAGAAGAAAATCATTTTATCACAAACACATTTGCACCAGAATGTTTATTGCAGCTCAATTCATAACTGCCAAGTCATGGAAGCAACCTAAGTGCCCACCAAGCCACGAGTGGATCAACAAACTGTGATATATGTATACCACGGAATACTATTTAGTCATTAAAAAAGATGGAGACTTTACAGCTTTTACATTTACCTAGATGGAATTGAAATACATTTCTTCTTAGTATCACAAGAATGGAAAAATAAATATCCAACATACTCCGTACTAATATGAAACCAATATATAAACAATTATATGCTCATATGGACACCTCATTTTAAAGAGCTTGACTAGTTAACAAGACACATATATATCATCCAAGTGAAGACCTCATATACTCCTATGCCCTAAGTAAGAAAATCAGTCAACCTTTAGCACTTACCCTGGGCAAAATTATGTTCTTGGACACCAATATTTAGTGCTGCCCCAGCACCATTCTACATAAGGGTAGGAGGGTAGACAAAGGAGTCATCGGCTTCCACTTCACTGTCATGCCTTTCAATCGGCATCAGTTGTCTAGACTCCACAGCTGATGAACTGAACCTCATTTGGAAGAAATCTCCAAGCAGAAGGTTAATATTGGCACTATGCCTTATTTTCAGCATGATGAATTTGCCTAAATTGGGGTAGGAATCCATCTGTGTCTACTGCCTGCACTCTATGAGAAGGACACTGAGGGGCTGTCATCTTCTTGCAAACCTTGCAAATTTGCATCAGCACTGTCCCTCTAGCCCTGAGTTCCTGAAATTCCAGTGCTTAATTGAGGGTCACCCTTGACTGGTAGCATGGCTTTTGGTCTATTAAGTGAGCAGATGTTTTCATTTCTGGGCCACAGAAAGGGCTGCCCCTGCCTCTTGTTTTGGAATTGTTTAGGACCAAGAACACTCTAGAGAAGGCTTTCACTTCATGCCTTTATTTGTTTAAGTTAAAAATCACCCTGCAATAATTCTTCATAGCAGCTGCTGTGGGCTTCTAAACTTTTTGTCCCCATGAACTAGAAAGAAACCATCCCCTTGACTTCTTGAGACATTGTATTTTATTGACCTCCAAAGTCTATCGTCGGCTCATTTTCTTAGGGCTAAGCAGGGCTGACGTCCACCTACGATACATGTATTATCTTGAAACTCACCTGGAAATACTATCATTATGTCCTTCTATTATATCTCAGGACAAGACTCATGAATACAAAATTAATTCTTCCAGAGATACCTTCCTTGAACTTGAATATAAAATGATGTTTGTGGTGACACATTTGGCTTTCTCTGCATAGGCCTAGCACTAATAATTAAAAATTTGAACCTTAGTAGTGCCCTACAGCGCACAGGGAACTGAGCTGCCTTGCTTGTCAGAAGGAACCGAGGTTGTTCTGCTCACTAAGTACTAAATAGATCCAATCCCATCACAGCCTAGCCAGGTTTAAATATATGAGCTAAAACTACAAAACTCTTAGAATAAAACATTGGTAAAATCTTCATGACACTTGGATGAGGCAACGATTTCTTAGATGAGACACCCAAAGTATAAATGACAAAATAAAAAATAAATATATGTAAATAAATAAACAATTTCATGCTGCATATGAGACCACCAAGAAAATGGAAAGACACACTACGGATTGGGTGAAAATATTTATAAATCATATATCAGATAAGGGATACCAGGATATCCAGAATATATAAAGAATGCTTACAACCAAATAATAAAAAGACAACCTGATTAAAAAGTGGGTAAGGGATCTAATAGATGCTTTGTCAAAGAAGACATAAAAAAGCCCATTAATACATTAAAGGATGTTCAACATTATTAATCTTTAGGAAAATATAAATCAAAATATAATGAGAAACCACATTCATTATGAAGGCTATAATAAAAAAGTTAGATAATGATAAGTATTAGTGAGGCTGTGGAGAAATCAGAGTATCAGACATTGCTGATAACATGTAATAAAATGGTGTAGCCACTTTGGAAACCAGTCTGGCAGTTCCTGAAAAAGCTATCCATAGAGTTACCATATGACCCAGCAATTTCACTTCTATTATATACACAAGAGAAATGGGAACTTACATCCACACAAAGATTTGCACGTGAATGTTCATGGCTGCCTATTCATTAAAGTCAAAAAGTGAAAACAAATTAAGTGTCTATCCATTGATGATGGATAGACTGTGGTATATCCATGCCATGGCAGAGGAGTGTGAGAAGAAATGAGGTACTGACATCCACCACAAGACTGTGGTATATCCACGCCATGGCAGAGGAGTGTGAGAAAGAATGAGGTACTGACATCCACCACAACATGCATGGGCCTTGAAAGCACATGCCAAGTGAGAGGAATCAGTCACAGAAGACCACTCATGCTATGATTCCATTAGCTCAGAATAGACAAATCTATACAGACAGAAAGTAAATTAGTGATTGCCAGGAGATGGGAAGGGAGGTGGGTTGAAGGGAAACGAGGAGTGACCACTGTTGGGTACAGGATTCCTTTTGGGGTGATGAAATGTTCTAAAATTAATTGTAGTAGTGGCTTCACAATTCTGTGACTATACCAAAAAACATGGGATGGTGCACTTGAACTAGGTGAATCGTCAGTATGTGAACTATATCTCAATAAAGCTCTTGAAAAACACACAAAACCCTCAAACCAAACCAAACTCAAACTGCATACTCTGTGAAGGCAGAGACCAGGCTTCATGCCTCTATGTTTAATAACATGAGTAAAAAGAGCGAAGAGATGGAACTCACTGACTTGGTGCTTGGTTGAATTCCTAGCTGACCAAGCTGGATAGCACTGAAGACAGTAAAAAGGTTCCATTTCTTAATGATGTTTCTGAAGACCATACAGGTGCAGGTAGAGTTCATTTCCCAGGCTTGCTCTTTCCTTCCTTCCTTCCTGCCTGCCTGCCTGCCTGCCTGCCTGCCTGCCTGCCTGCCTTCCTTCCTTTCTTTTTTGACACAGAGTTTCACTATGTTGCCCTCGGTAGAGTGCTATGGAATCACAGCTCACAGTGACCTCAAACTCTTGGGCTTAAGCAATTCTCTTGCCTCAGGCTCCCAAGTAGCTGGGACTACAGGTGCCCGCCACAACGCCCAGCTATTTTTTTGTTGTAGTCGTCATTGTCATTTTGAATGGTCTGGACTGGGTTTGAACCCGCCAGCCCCAGTGCATGTGGCTGACGCCCTACCCGCTGTGCTATGGGCGCCCAGTCAAGGCTTGTTCTTTTCCTTTGCAGTTTCATTAAGGCACTTGGATAAGGCTGGGTCTAGAATACTAAGAACTTCAGGCAGAGGAGAGCCAGCCCCTTCTCTCTGTGCCTATGCTATAGCATAGCTTGTGACAGGTGGATTGTCCCATTGACCTAACACTGTCCCTGGTGGTCTCTTGTTATTGTCATCATCACTTGCCACAGTACACAGTCACCATGTGTGGGCCTCAATCTACAATTCTGTCTAGACAAGTCCTCATGGAACTCTGAGCAGGGCTGCTGACTGCTCAGTCCCTAGGGAATATCTGCCCATGACCTTCATACACAGACGCAGAAGATAGATCCCTAGCACTTTGTGCTGAACGCCAACCCAGTGGCATTTCCAGGAAACAGGCTCTACCCTGTTCCAAGGCTTGAACTGAGATCAGCTTCCCTACACTTCTCCCAATCTCTGTCACCTCCCACTCTTCTCCACCCTCTTCCTAGAGCTTCCAACTTCTTTGCTGGCAAACTGTCAGAGCCAGAAGAACACAGAGTTTAAAGTCAGACAAACCCGATCAGCACCTTCCCTCCTCTTGTTATCTGCGTTAACCAAGTGGCTTGACCCTTCTGAGCCTTTATTTTCCTCATTGGTAAGCAGAGGGGGTGGGGGGAACCTGGGGGTGGTGGTGTGAAGATTAAATGAGGTAATGCAACTAAGGCGTTTAGCTAGTGTCTGAGGGGTCTGAAATTGGTGGCAGCTGTTTTTATTTCCTACTTAGATTGGGTAGAAACACATTCTAGAGAGTATGGTTTGAGATCTCACAAGCACAGGTACCCCAGCCTCTTATCCCTGCTGCTGAGCTGGTCATGGGGCCCGTAGGCCTGGACACCTGTGAGCGCTCTGTTAGGGGACCGGTAACTCAGTAGCACAAACACGTGAAACCATGACTGTAGGGCTCCTGATTTGCTGGTTTGCCCTACCATGACTGTAGGGCTTTTGGTTTGTTTCTGGAGTAGGGTCTACGAGAGAGGGAAAAAGGCGATACCAGTGATCTTCAAGCTTTTTAGCACCTGGGATGCATTTCATGGAAGACAATTTTTCCATGGACTGGGGATTGGACTGGGGATTGGAATGACGGGATGGTTTTGGAACGATTCAAATGCATTACATTTATTGTGTACTTTATTTCTGTTATTACTGCATATAATACATTATCATATATAATGAAGCAATTATACAACCCCCATAATGGAGACTCAGTGGGAGCCCTGAGCTTGTTTTCCTGAAGCTAGATGGTCTCATCGGAGGGTAACAGGAGTCAGTGATGAAACTTCACTCGCTCACCTCCTGCTGTTCCACCCAATTCCTAACAGGCCAGGGACCAGTATTGCTCTGTGGCCCAGGGATTGGGGGCTACAGTGCTACACAATTGCTGCTTCAAATCTTCTTTCTGCCCTCCCACTTTCTGGGAACATGTGTTTAGTCCAGGACACTCCTCTGTACCCTCCAAAGCATTCAAATTTGGAGAAAAATCAGCCTGCTCTGGGAACAGGTTTAAATGCATAGAGACACGAGGTCCTTTGGTCATAAGCCCTTTTATTTTTACCAGCACATCCTATCCCAGGCCTCTCTCAACCCCACACACTCCAACAGAGCCAAAGTGTTCTTTCTCAGGGCTGCTCTGGGCATGGGGTTCTCACCAAGTCCCCAAGCAGCTCCAAAGCCCGGGCTTCCGATGTGTCCTTGTGTTTTCTCATGATGCACAGTAGTTGAGTAGCGCTCAGTAAATATTTCTTGACTATTAGTCAGTGTGGGCTACTCTGCTTCCCTTCTCCGAGAGCCCAGCTGAGCACCAATGAAAGGGAAATGAAATAAACATCCCAGGCCCTGCAGCCCACCAGGGTCACAGTGTTCACAGCGCTGTTGTGAGTCAGAGCTGACCCTTCTTTGTCATCAACTGAGCCTCCGGAACTGAGAGCATAAACAGAGGCAGAAGAGGAGGAGGGTTTGGGAGCCGTGGGATTTGTCCCTGGGTAATGCTCAATAAGAACCTGAAGCTTCCAACAACAGACTTCTAGGAGGAAGGCTTCAGAGGCCAGACTCTGGTTCGTGAGCTCTGGTATCCAGCATCACATTAAATACTCTTAATGTTCTGCGACAGAGTCTTTGACAAGTTAAAATTCTGTGGAAGTCCCCAAATGATCTTCTGCTTTGTTCTCCAAAACAATTTGGAGATTGTTTGGACTTTTACTGCTTCAGAGAGGGGAGGCATGTGGCCTGACTAGCCAGGTATGGATCCCAGGACTGGGAAAGGGAGCAGATGCCACACTATTCATTGTCTCTTATTAGATAGTCTGAGGGTTCATGCTGCAAAGCTAGGTTTCCAATTCTGCCCACAAACTTTTAGGGGAACAAGGCATTTCCTTGGGAGCTCATAGCACATGCTGCTGAATTTAAACCTTTTTCTACACACATTGGTTTATAGATGCTTCAAAACTAGGGTGTAAAGAGATTAAGCAGCTTGCTCAATGCACTGCGGTAAGTTTAGAGTCTGGAGTAAGACCCCAAACAGGGTTTTCTGGTTCATGATTCGTTTCAATTCATCAGGCTGCTTCCTCCCTCTGCCTGGGCCTTCATCCCCATCCAAAGCCTGTGTGTCGTCGAGAACATGGAATGCTTGCGGGTCTTCAGTGGGAAGGGGAAGGTGACGCAATTCAAAGCTTAGACCCAACTCATTGTTATTTAGCACTGAGGGTGAAAGGGCCACAAAAGGAAATACATTAAACCACATTTCAGTGTGAGCTTCGGAGAACTCAATTTCCATGTCTTGTAAATGGCTCATGTGGAGTGTTGTTGATCTAGTTACTGCCAATTTCTATGGCAAATAATCCCTTGCAATAAATAGTTCTTTTGGTCCATATCTTTGCAGTATTTTATGATGAAATAACATACACATTTGCACTTGCATCTGATGAGATGCATTTGCCCCCTTAACCACAAAACTTGCAAGCTTGCCAGCATCTCTGATGTGTTGATCTGGGTTTCCTAATCAAATCATAACTTTCTTGACTGCAGAGAATATTCCTTAAATTTTTTCATATTTCTCACAGCATCTAGAATATTTCATGTTGTCAAGTGCTGTTACTTTGTTGCAGAGTAAATGCTGAACAAATATAGATTAATTGGATTACAAAGAGAGCTGAAACTAGCTCTCCCACGTCCCACTGTCAACTTGGGCCAGTAATTCAACTTGGCGAATTGTTCTCCCCTTCAGACATCCCAAACAGCAGACCAGACACCCACAGGGCAACTTCAAAGACCTTGACCTAAGTTGGAGAAGGGAAGAGAAAGATTTGGGTTTTCTATAGAGATTTATAGACAGGAAATGTTACACTTTGGAGATGCTACAGAAATCATGTATTTTGATGATTCTTTTTTTTGAGACAGAGTCTCATTATGTCATCCTCAGTAGAGTGCTTTGGTGTCACAGCTCACAGCAACCTCAAATTCTAGGGCTTAAGCGATTCTCTTGGGTCAGCATCCCGGGACTACAGGTGCCTGCCATAATGCCTGGCTACTTTTTTTGTTGTTGTTGCAGTTTGTCATTGTTGTTTAGCCGGCCCAGGCTGGGTTCAAACCCGCCAGCCTCAGTGTATGTGGCCAGTGCCATTACCACTGTGCTACAGGTGCCAAGTAGATTTTCCTTTTTTTATTTTGAGGTGCCAAGCTGATTTTTCTTTTTTTATTTTGATGATTCTTAAACTTTTCTTCTAACAGGAAAGTAGAGCCCATGTCTCCCTAGTAGGGGTCTATACAAGTTTCTTTGACTTTGTGCACTTTTTATTTTAAAAATCATGTCTCTGTACCTATCCTGTCACTTTAGCTGCTGGATGGTAGGGCCAGCCTGCAGAAAGCTTTCTCACCTTAAGCAAAGCAAGAGAGAGTCCTTGCTTAGGTCATCAATTAGCTACTCTCAATCAGGGAACTGGAATTTAAACCAAACAGACTGAGCATGAAAGCTGTAGGAGGAAAAGCCCAGGAAATCCTGCTGCTCAGGTCTTCCCAAGTTGCCCTGACTCCTTCCCCTCCCAAGGCTCAGACTGTTAGGTGCTCCAGCATGCTGCCAACACATCCCTTGTAGACTTAAATTAGTTGGTCCTCTAGGGAACAGACATATTTATTTCATATGCAGTTCTCTTCTTATAAATGGTTAACCTCTGACAACGTTTTTTTTTTTTTAATTAATGAGAACCCTTTGCTCCTAACTAGTTTAGATATCCTATGAATTTAAAAACATAATATAATTTGCTAAACAATAGTTTGCATTAAAATGACGTAGAAGACATATAAGGTTGAACCATCCAAAGTTCCTGGTCCTTGACTATTTTTGACCTAAAATTTTGCACGGTTTGGATGAATGCATTTTAAATTAACCAATGAGACCAACAAGGAACATATAATTATACGCCGTGTAACAATGTTTAGGTCAACAATGGATTGTTACAGAGCTGGAAAATTCCAGTTGAATAGTGACAGCATAGCCATCCTAATGCCATAGTGAGACTATGTGACCATGTCGTATAAAGAAACCTACTGTCCAGGAGGCACCTGTGGCTCAAAGGAGTAGGGCATCAGCTCCATATGCTGGAGGTGGTGGGTTCAAACCCAGCCCTGGCCAAAAACTGCAAAAAAGAAACTACCTAGTGTCCTGCCAGTCATATAACAGTATAGTGCATACAATTATGTTCAGTCCCTAACACTTGATAATGATAATAAATAATTATGTCACTGGTTTATGTATCTGCTACACTATACTTTTTAGTGTTATTTTAGTTTACTCCTTCTACTTAGTAAAGAAGTAAGTTAACATAACACAGCCTCAGGCAGTTCCCGCAGGAAGTCTTCTAAAGGAAGGGATTGTTACCACAGGAGGTGACAGCTCCAGGCATGTTACTGCCCTGGAGACCTTCCAGTGGGACAAGATGGGGATGTGGAAGATAGTGACATTGATGGTCCTGACCCTGTGTAAGGCTAGGTGAATGTGTATGTGTGTGTGTCTGTGACAGACTTAGCTTTTAACAACAACACAAAATTTTAAGTAGAAAAAAGCTTAGGGAACATGATATCACGAAAGAAAAAAATGCTTTGAGACAGAATTTTAGTTTGTCTCTCTGGTAGAATGCTGTAGCATCATAGCTCACAGCAATCTCAAAACTCCTGGGCTCAAGCCTCTTGTATCAGCCTCCCGAGTAGCTGAAATCACAGGCAACTGCCACAACACCCAGCTGAAACAGGTGTTTTTAGAGAGGAGATCTTGCTCTTGCTCAGGCTGGACTTGAACTCCTGAGCTCAGACAATCCACCCACCTTAGCCTCCCAGAGTGCTGGGATTACAGGCATGAGCCACTGTGTCCCACTCCCCCCAAAATATTTTTGTACAGCTGTCTGATGTGTATAGGTTTTAAGCTAATGTTATTACAAAAGAATAAAAAAGTTATGTAAATTGAAAAGTTTATAAAGTAAAACAATTAGAGAAAGTTAAGGTTAACTTACGGAGCAAAGAAAGCATTTTAAAAATATATTTACTGCAGCCTAAGTGTCTGGTGTTTATAAAAACTACAGCAATGTCCTGGGTCTTTTTTTGTTTGTTTGTTTCTGCAGGGTTTTTTTGGCTGGGGCTGGGTTTGAACCCCCCACCTCTGGCATATGCGGCCAGAGCCCTACTCCTTTGAGCCATAGGCACCTCCCCAATGTCCTGGGTCTTCATACTCACTCCCCCTTACTCACTGACTAACCCAGAGCAACTTCCAGTCCTGCAAGCTCCCTTCATGGTAAGTGCCTTACACAGGTTTACAGTTTCTTTTTAATCTTTTCCATTATATTTTTACTATACCTTTTTCTGTTTAGATACATTAAGATACATGAATACTCACCATTGTGTCACAACTGCCTACAGGATTCAGTACACTGACATGCCATCCCGGTTGGTACCCCAGGAGTGGTAAGTTATACTACGCAGCCTGGGTTTGTAGCAGGTTACACCGTCTAGGTTTGTGAAAGTGCATTCCATGTAATTCTCCTAATGCCAAAATCATCTAATGACATATGGCATCAAGTAATGCTTATCTGTGTGTAGCATTCAATCGTTCATTCCCTTGCACTCTTCAAACACTACTTGAGCCCCCTTACGTGCATATCAGTGCTTAGAAACTTATGGAATCACAAAGAGGAATTGGATACAGACTCAGTACTCGAGGGGTTTACTATGGTGATTGTAGTATAAGGAAGACAGTGATATACATAATAAGTGAAGTTCAGATTAAATACTGAGAGGAGAGAGAGATTTCTTCTAAGAGTATAAACATTGACCTGGATGTGACAGTCTTAGAGTAGGACTTTTAAAGACAGGTAATCCTTTTATGTTTAAATATTTGGGATATAAGGGTATGTGTGAATCTCTCTAAATGTAGAATATAAATGTCTTAACATAATAAGTAAGAAAAAGACATGAAGACTATGTTAACCAGTTGGATGAAAGTATTTCAAATTGTATAAAGAAACAGTACACTGTACCCCATGATAGTATTAATGTACACTGCTATGATTTAAAAAAATTTGGGATAAAGAAAATATTTCTCTTCTTTTCTTTTTCTTTTTGAGACAGAGTCTCACTATGTTGCTCTGGGTAGAGTGCTGTGGCGCCACAGTTCACAGCAACCTCCAACTCTTGGGCTTAAGTGATTCTTTTGCCTCAGCTTCTCAACTAGCTGGGACTAAAGGCACCCGCCACAATGCCTGGCTGTTTTTTGGTTGTAGTCGTCATTGTTGTTTGGCAGCCCCGGGCTGAGTTTGAACCTGCAAGCTCTGGTGTATGTGGCTGGCACCCTAGCTGCTGAGCTATAGGCACTAAGCTGAAAGAATTTCACAGGTACAGAACAAAGAATGAGCTGAGAGGAAGGACAGGAAGCTGGGAAATTGTAGTTCATGCGCACAAATCAGAAGTTAATGCCTTAGCTGAAATGCAGAGAAAGTTAAGAGATAAAACCTTGGCAGAGAAAACTGTGGCCAAATTATGGAAAACTTTATAGCACATATGGAGAATTGTGAAGTTTGAGTCAAGAAAATCTCTCCAGGTAATAGGGAGCAACAGCAAAAGCAGCCTGGGATTCTCTCCCCTGCATTTCATCTTTTTAGAGTTCTCTTGTGTTCAGTCCTGTAGCAGAGCCAGAGTGGCTCTCTGGAGCTCCCTGCTGTTCAAATTTAGGAGGGTTTTGTGGCTTAGTTTACAAAATAGACACAGAGTTTCCACAACTGTCCATGTTGGGATAACTGAGAACCACAAGTAGCTTTCTGCTGCAAACAACTAGAAATCTGGAAAAATATAGGAGGCAAAAGTTTTTGTATATTGGAAAACAGGGAGCAGAGGAAAGTGGTCCCAAGAGCAAAGTCACAAAGAAGGTGAGCTCTGAGACTGCCCCAGCTTTTTGACTGGAGGCACTTTCTGGACATTCATTTGGGGAGGTGAGAACCTAGCAGTCTTTTTGAGTAAACTAAACAGAGAACAGAATCCGGGAAGGCTGAGATGTGCTGGAAATGAGGAAGATACCTGGACTCAGACTGCGTAAAAGAAGAGACCCAGAAATCTCCATAGGAGTCCTCCCCCTAAATCTGTTGTTCAAGACTGGGCTACACAGCGCAGGGTGACACCCTACCAGGTCAGGCAAAGGACATCCAAGGAGCAGTCAGCTGAACACCTGCCAGAGCCCACACAGGCCAGAAGACGTCTGAGTTTCAACCAGCTGGAACTGAGAGTCCTCACTGAGCCCTTAGGGCTTTCAGTGGAAAGGGGGTCCTGCTGTAATAGGGGGGCTAAACTAGAGGGCTAGTATAAGGGCTTCCCTAAACCTGTCCCAGTAAAACTTAAAAACAAGACTCAGAAAGTATATGCCAATCCATATGGAATTTAACTGTGAATAAATTGCAACCCTCTCAACATTTGTGCTCAACGATAAAAGTCGGCACACAAAATATAAATTACAATTTCTCGTATCCGATCAGAAATTACTGGATATGAGAAAAAGCAGAACCATGAGACCCATCTAGGCATCAAATCAAGACTAGGTGTGCTGTATTCAGTTCTGATTTTTCAAATTCAGGCCTGTTGAGCAGGACACACCTATTGGGTGGTTCTAGTGTATCTGGAAGTGAGTGGTTACTCTTGAGGATGAGCAAAATTTTCTTAGGTCTTGGGTAGAGAATAGGAAGTCAGTCCTTTAAAAGGAGGGAAGGCAGAAAAGAGAAGGTCTTGCTTTCTCCCTCTCTTGCTTGGCTTGGGAGGACACAAGAGCCCTTGTGGGGGTGTGCCCGGGGTTGGGGTTTGGAGGGTCTCTGCCACTTTGTGGAAGCAGGTTGAGAGTAGGAAGAATGGGTGGCAGGAGTGGCTACTAGCCAAAGATGGATGAACTAGGTCTTGCATAACCTGTGTAAAAACTCCAACTCGAGTAGGCTGGCCACAGAGCTGCCTGTCTATTGGCAGGAGGAAATCAAATTCTTACTGATGACTTTCAAAATTATTGCAAGAATATAAATGCCATCTGTATTCTCTGCTGTTAACCTCCTTTCTCCTCTCTTATTTTCTTGAATTCAACAGATCCTTCCTGGACCCCTCTAACCTAGACAAATTTCCCCATGCTACCCTGTCTCCACATTATACTCTCTCTTACCTCTCTCCATCTGGCCATGGCCTTCAGGAAACCGCACTCTGAATCCTTGTCCCTCCACAAGTAGAAGATTGTGTTCCATGTTCATCTTTGAATACTTTTATTTCTAGAATCCAATCATGTGGCTTTTGTCCATTTCTTTCTCTTAGAGGAGAGGAGAGGCAGAGACCACGGTGGTGGTGGTGGGATCCATTTCTGAATCCCTACACAAACATTTCAGACTCAGATTTACTTGTAAGCTTGGTCATTTAGCCTGATATTCTTTTAGACTTTTGTTTTCACTTTGTTATTCTTGGAACTTTATAAATGTTAAATATTTTGCATTTTATCATTGGTGCTATTGGAAAAAATGATATAAAAATCTTGGAGGAAAACTTAACACAACATATCAAGAACAACGAAGGTACACACACCTTTACCAAGTTCACCTCTAAGAGAAGACCTTGAGAAATAATTTTCAAGGTGTGAAAAAATTTATGTATCAGCATGTTTCCATAATCATGTTCAAGAAAGTGACATATTAGAAAGAACCTAATAGCCAATGACACAGGAAGATGATCAGCAAAATAAATAATGGTGTCCCTCACCTCAAATAATGCTATAAAATACTTCTTGATGAGATTTAACATTTATATAATATGTGTTAATTGGAAAACCATCTAATTAAAAGGTCACATTTTTGTAAAAAGCATAACTTTTATTTATTTATTTATTTGGAGATAGAATCTCACACCATTGCCCTGGGTAGAGTGCTGTGGTGTTGCAGCTCACAGCAACCTCAAACTCTTGGGCTTAAGCGATCCTCTTGCCTCTCCTTCCCAAGTAGCTGGGACTACAGATGCCCAACACAATGCCCAGCTCGGTTTTTTTTTTTTTTTTTTTCTATTTCTAGTAGAGACAGGGTCTCACTCTTGCTCAGACTGGAGAAATGTAACTTATATTTTAAAAAATGTTGACTCGTATGCAACAAACTTCATGGAGGAAGGGGGACAGGATTTTTCATCTTTGTGCTTTTCTTTGTTTTGGACAGCATACCTTTGTGTTAGTTAGGAATGCTCTCATCTGACTGCAAATTACAGACACCTGATTACAGTGGCTAATCAAATAGATTCCCCTTTCATCTGCTTGAAGTCTGCATGTCGATGGCTTCTGGACCTGGTTTGTCACCCTAACTGTGTCAGGGACAGTCAGCATCTCAGAGAGTCTTATGGGCTTCTCCTTACGTTGTCATATTAACCATAAGAGGTTGCAGTTCCAGCAGTCATGGTCATGCCTGTGCTCCAGGCAAACAATCAGAGGAACAGGAAATAGCTATGCAGAGAACACCACTTCTGTCGTCTGCATCACAGTTGGAACCTGCGTCCCTGGGCCCCCAACTCCAAAGGATGCCAGGAAATTGACTACCTTCATTTTTCTAGCCTTGTAACTAGAGAAGGGAGAAATATCTAGGAATGTTTGGTAGAGCCAAGCCCTGGCATCTTCCATGGTATGTGTTAATTGACAATAAAATACATTTTTTAAGACAAGAGGTTGCAGATATCAACAGAGCCTTTTCAATGGAGGCCACACAAATACTGTAGACCACAGAACTTATTCCAATGGGGTGTTTTGTTAATATCCGTTAAGTGCACAACATTGTTTAAGGTGCTTTTGTTTATTTATTTTTTTGAGACATGATCTCATTCTGCCACTCCAGATAGAGTGCAGTGATGTCAATAGCTTAGTGCAAACTCAGACTCCTGGGTTCAAATGATCCTCCTGCCTCAACCTCCTGCGTAGCTACCCAAAAAATAAGCCCTAGCAGGATTTCTATGCATTTGTTAAATATAAGCCCTACACTGATAATAAGACCTAGTGATGAGTGTGGCTACACAGCGTATCTGCATAGCCACACCCTGCATTTCCGCATGGAACAGTAAGGAAGACTGGAATACCTTTTATCTGCCACTGTTCCTTTCTCTGAGCTGTTTGCACTTGCACAGGTGTGTGTGTGGTAACCGTGGTTGCAGGTATCCTATTGCGCATGTGCAAACAGCTAGGGGAAAGGAGTTCACGCATCACTAGGGCCAGCCCCACCAACAAGGCTGGCTCCCCCATCAGGTTCCAGAAGATGACTTAACTGTATTTGAATAAATGTAGATTATTGTATTATACTTAATAAAAATAAGACATCCCCTGAAAATAAGCCCTAGTGTGTCTTCTTGAGAAAAAATAAATATAAGACAGTGTCTTATTTTCAGGGAAACATGATACAGGCCTGAATCATCACCCTGGGCTAATTTTTCTATTTTTTGTAGAGACAAAGTCTCACCATTGCTAAGGCTGCTCTTGAACTCCTGAGCTTAAGTGATCCCATCCTTCCACCTAGGCTCCCTCTCGGAGTGCTAGGATTAAAAATGTGAGCCACCCTGCCTAGCCATGAGGTGGTTTTAGAGGAAAAGGAACTTTCTGATATGATCGGTGGTTGGAAGATCTATAATCTACTGAAGGAGGCGTGTCTTACATTCAGAAAATACAATAGGGTAGATTATATGTATAACAGGAAAAGTATCAAAGCTAATGGTAGAGACAAGTATCATCCTGAAGGATCAGCAAGGAAACAGGTATGGTGAGAGGCGTTTCCTGGAGCTTGGCTTTGAAGGATGCGAGAATTCAGAGGGTGGCACAGGGAAGGGCTTTTCAAGCATGGCCACAGCACACAGCAGTGCACCTATTGTGTGTGGGCCAATGTGTAGTTTGGCAACCTTGAAATCAAGAGTACGGAGTACTATGGTGGACTTGAAAAGCTTTTTAAATGAATGCTAAAGTATTTCCATTCCAAGGTGAAGGGAAGGCCACGTCTCCCTCCAGGAGCTCTTGGCTCATTCCTGTGACATTTGTCTTGCTGACTCAGCTTCTCTGCAGGCCTGTTCTTGTTGTTTCCAAGGGCCCTCGATGCTAAGAGCCCAATTCCTGCCATTAGGCACCTGCCTACACTTTCTACCCCACTGAGCAATGCCCCACTGAGACCTCTGCCTCCGAGCCTCACACACCTGCTTTGCCAATTGCTCCATTTGCTTCCCCCTCCACCTGGAAGAGACCTTGGAGATGACTTTGTGAGACCACCTCAGGTGCCAGCATCCGTGAGTCTGTGACTTGGCACCTGTGGCTGAGATCCTTAATAAGACACTAGGAAAGGGTACTTTGGTGTACTCTGGAAACAAGAGGTGGATGACAGTTGTAGCACTAACCCAGGACATATTGGTGGGGACAGATACCAGAATCCGTGTCCACTGGGAGAGTCGTAGGGAGGAGTCATATGTGGAGAGGATGTGTGGACCAGGGCTCAGGGACAAGCACAGGGGCGGTGCTGGGCCAGCTGCAGGGTCTAGTGCTGACTTCCAATGGGAGCTCAGGCCTTGGAGCCTGATATAATCTCTCTGGGCCTCAGCTTCCTCTTCTGTTAAGTGAGGATATTAACATTTGCCATCCCCCTGCCCAGTTTAACAATCTGTGTTTGCTGAACGCTCATTTTTAGTCTGATAAAGAGTGAATGGAGCCTGAGGACCCTAGTCACACACACAGAAAGTAGCCTTCCTTAAAGGGTCCTTGGTAACAGGGGGCACAAACTTTAGCATGAACAGAATGCATTCACCCGTGGAAGGACAGGAGAGTACCAAATGCTGGGCTTCCTCAAATGGCTTTATCTCATCACAGAAACTCTATCCTTCTATTCCTCTGTATTCAGTATTTAGATATAAATGAGACAAGACTTAGTACCTGCCCTCAAGTTGCTCACAGTCTGGTAAGAAGGTGACACATGTGCAGAAAATTGAAAAATAAATGGCAAATGCTCTGACGGCACTAAGTCTTTGAATCCAGTGAGTTGGGGATTCAGAAGAAGTTCCCAGAGCAGGGGATGGCTGGGCTGAGCTGATCTGAGCAGTGATCAAATTTAAGACACAGTTGTTACCTGAAACAGTTGCCAGGGACACAGACCACTGAGCAGCCTGTCCCTGAGATCTGTCCTGCTTCGCCTGACTTTCTCGCCAGTTCCTTCTTTCACACATAGGTGAGTGGGAGAACCAGTCATAAATTTGGGATACCGGATTCTCATTCCAGCTGCAAGCTATTGGCAACATGATCTTGGACTTGAGCTCCTAGACCATAGTTGCCTGTGTTGTGGTATGAAAGATAGAGGGGATGCAGGTCATTGAATTCCTTTCTCCATTTAGAAATCTATCACCTAAAGAGTCTGCATCAGAAGCAGAGTCCACATCTCATTAAGAATGTGAAGTAAGACTCGGTGCCCGTAGCACAGTGATTATGGCTCTGGCCACATATACCGAGGCTGGCGGGTTTGAACCCGGCCTGGGCTAGCTAAACAAAAATGACAATTGCAACAAAAAAACAGCTGGGCATTGTGGCAGGCGCCTGTATTCCCAGCGCCTGGGACCAAGAGTTTGAGACCAAGAGTTTGAGGTTGCTGTGAGCTGTGACGTCACGGCACTCCACCAATGGTGACGTATTGAGGCTCTGTCTCAAAAAAAAAAAAGGGATGTGACATGAGCTAGTTTACTGCTCTTCTTTGTGGCCAAGGTGGAGACAGCTAAACTACAGACTCCTAATCAAATGTTCCTGGCCAGAGTGTGAGTCAAAAGGATGCAAGAACTGCGGCAGCCCCTGCAGGTATAGCCGTCACACACAGGCTGAGCCTCAACAGTTCAAAGGCAGTGTCCAGATAGCTGTACCAGTTTCCTCACCTGATCTGTCCTGTGGCCCATCGGGCATTGCTTCCTGGAGATACTCTCCTGGGTTCCTTTCAGCTCAGTGTTCCTGCTAGAATTTGTCTTCAGATTGGCTAGTCCAGTGCAAAAGCCCTGAACAAGTGACCAAAGGGACTGCAGGATCCCAGCCTTGGACTTGGCCTTTGCTGTACTTTTCCTTATCTCAGATGTGCACTTGGACATAGCAGGAACCATATCCAGAAGAAGGAGAAAAGCTGTTCTAAATGCCCCTCTCCCTGCACCGTGAGCCTCCATAGGGAGACCACAAAATGAGGGAGCCTTGAGTCCTAACCTTAAACAGCTATAATTTGCTTAAGGAGAAGCGCCTACCACATTTTAAACTTTTAGTGCTAACCAATGTCAAAGAGATATAAAGACCCAGAGAAAGTAGAAATTGGTGAACAGATAGACAAAAAGAAGGTAGGAGATAGAATGTGAAAGTTTGAGTGGGATTCAGACAAGCAGAAGGGAGTTCATATTTGCTGGGAAATAGAGCCAGTGGGGACCCATAGCCAAGTGCAAGTTGGAAATGCGTTTGTCATCATAAGGCATTGGGTTCTTTTTGGGGATATGCAGAAAGAGAGGGAAAGCCTTATTTCTGAGGGCCTTGATCCCTTGCAGGCTGTGGGGAAGAGAACCTTTTGCAGTTTACTTATGGGTTCAGCCAAGAGCTCCTGGAGGGAGACGTGGCCTTCCCTTCACCTTGATTTCAAGGTTGCCAAGACAACTAACAAAGCACATCAACAAGAGAAGTCACTGGGCCTATTTCAGAAGGGAATAGTCCAGAGATTAAGGTGGGGGGTATTCAAGTCAGTAAGTGTTTTTGAGGTTTCCCATGTGCCTGGCACTTTCCTAGCCACAGAGATGCAGCAGTAAACAAAACATAGGCTGTTCCCATGGAGACTGGGTTCTATGAGGATCAGATGGATGATACACACACACAAATACATATGCATATACATCCACACCTGCATGTTTATACACGGATACATCACCATCAGGAGGTGATGTGTAACCGAGGAAACAGAAGTGGGGAAGGGTATGCAAGGTGCTCACTCCAGGGGAGGAGGCAACATATGTAGGGTGCCCTGGGAGGTCAGGTCACCTCTGTGATAAGGAGACATTTGAGCAGAAACCAAAAGGCAGAGAGAGAGAGAGTTGTTTGGCTATCTGGGGGAAGAGGAATCTAGCCAGCAGAAATATCATGTACAAAGGCCCTGAGGCATAACCAGGAGGTCAGGATGGCTGAAGCAGAAGGAGCCAGGGGTGGTGGCATGGGAGAAAGTGGGAACAGGAGTGGGAGACGATAGCTCCCGAGAGGCTATGAGATGCACTTGAGGACAATAACCCACGCAGGGTACCACGCAGCATGCCAAAATTAACGTTGTCTACTCTCCATTCTGCCACTCATTTGGGTGATTCCCTCCGTGAGATGCTTTTGCAGCCCTCAAACCTCAGAAAGCCCCATGGTGCAGAGAGTGCCATTTCCAGCTCCTGCCAGGTCTTCCTCAGGGAAGCCCCACCTTGCGGCCTTTACAACCTATACTTATCTCACATCAACAGAAGCTGGCTGGGGCTTGTGCCGTTTCTGGGCTTCCACTTGTCTTTGACTACATGAAAAAAGAGCTGGTTTTCTATGAGTGACTGTTGTACCAACAGTGGGTGAAGGTTTCTCTGGGAATTGTTGCTCTCGTAAATCTAGTTGGGCAATATTGGCACTTTCCATTCTCACATAGACTTTCCCACGGTCCTGTGATTCTTGTATCCAGCTCATCCCACGCCTCAGAGTTGGCTTGGCTATTGGTTAAAGTGGTGGCACGGTGGCCTCACACTGCATCAGTGCACATCCAAGTCCTGACGCACCATGGCTCTCCTTCTTCTCTTTCAGAACACCCTCAAGAGTTGTGGTTCTCTGCCTGCCCAAGAGGTGGTGGACTCCTGGTCTGCCGTTCTCTCAGCACTGAACGCTGTGAGCATCCACCCTTTTCTGGCCTCTTCTGATGGTCACTTATGTCCTTCCTGGCTCCTCCTTCTGCATTGCCATTGCACGCCCCCAGGACAGAGCAGACAGACCCCATGGTTGTCGCTAGGTGAACTGAAGAGGAGGGGATTGGGGATTTTATGGGATAAGCACAGGCAGACTGCATTAGAAATGCAAAGGGTGGGTTTCAGAGAAATCAAACACTCTGTGTCCAAGGCTGATCTCAGGTAGATGGGGCTACCCTGTGTCAGCGGAGCTCCAAGGGGCAGCTTCTAGGAGGGGTTCCAGATGTCCTTGTAAGAAGAGGGCTCACAGGGGTGAGAGGCAGAGCAGGAGCTGGGAGAGGGAGTGGCTGTCATGGAGGACCTGGCATCCTCCAGCTGCCCCACCCCAGAGGCTCCGCATTCTCTCAATGCTCTCATCCTTCCCCGAGGGTCCCTCCACCTTTGCACGCTCTGTAGCTCTTCCCTGAGTGCATTTCAGTGGGTTGAGCCACACCGTCTGGCTTCTTTACCAACTCCAACTCACTCACATGAGACTTTAGGGAAGTGGCTTGGCATGTCCATGCCTCAGTTTCCTTAGCTACAAAACGGGAGCAGTTACCAACTTCAAAAGACAGTTACAAGGTTTGCATGTGCAAATACACAAAGCTCATAGAATCATGAATGCATGAAAAGGACTTATGATTGATATAAGTTATTTCACATGATTTGCTGGCTCTGTCTCAAGGTCTCATGGAATTTTTCAGGCGTTTGCCCATCTCTGTCCAGAGTTGCTCCAGCATGAGTTCTGCTTGGCAGATATAGGAACTCTCTTCTCGTTAAAGAATAATAATGAAAAACAAAAATGAATGAATGGACTGAGAAAGCCTCAGATCTTCCACCAAATGAGAAGACCTCCTTCGTACCCATCTCCCCGGGTTTATAGCTTCCTTTTGCCTATACACAGAGGCGCCTGTGAGAGAAGAGTTTCGGATTAGGGTACAGGAAAATGGTCCTGTGCAAACTGACACATACACTTGATCTTGCCCTAGATCGTAAGAAGACTTACAAATAAACAAGGCATGATTCCTGCCCTCCAGGAACTACCGTTCGTTAAAAAGACAAGATGAAAAAAAGAGGAGTTGCAACATCATAATGGAGTTTAGAGGAGGGTAGAGTATTCTTGGAGAGAATCGTCCCTGCTATGGGACTTTATGAATGGGTGCATTCCAACAGGTGAAAGGAAATCACTGCAGGAGGAGGGTGGGCACCAAAGTGAGAAGGAGTATAATTAGCGGTGGCCATGGAAGGTTCTGGGCTGTCCCTGGTTTGGTGACACAGGTGGAGCTCTGCTCTGTGCCTCCTGAGGGCACTTAGGGGCTGGAAAGGGATCCCACCACTCTGGGTGGCTGAGGCCGATGGATTCCTTGAGCTCAGGAGTGTGTAGCCCTTACTTTCCCGGTGGCCCCGAACAACCTCCGCACCTGCCTTTTATTGAGCCAGAACAACACAGGTGAGGGGAGAAATTAACAATGACTACGTGCTGAGGGCACAGGCTCCTCCCACAAGGAACTCCTGTGGAGGAATGGTGCGAGGTCCACGCCTCAGCTGCAGATCATCTTGCTCAGATGTTGGTGTCTCCTATAATAATGATGCCACCGCACCTCCTCCAGCTCGAGAGCTTGTCTAGAAAAACAAACAAAAAGCAAAAACCAGAAAAAGCATAATCAATTTGTCCAAGGAGAGACAGGGAAGCAACGGTATGACTCAAGGAGGTCCCAAGCCAAAGGAAGATGCGTCAGTTCTGTTCATCGCAGGCCTTTCTCTTAGTTTGGGTTAGATCAGAAGCCTGGGTGTATAGGAGACTCGAGAACTCTTTTATCTTCAGGCTGTAAGTACAGTGTGAAGGGCAGGTTTAACTAATAGTTTGTTATCAAGGCTGTATTTTTAAAATAGACATTATCTCTTATAGTCTTCACAATGACACTGCCGGTAGTTTTTCTGCACATATTTGATACATGGAATTGGGAGGTCTGAGGGTTTACCTATAAGTTCCTGGTTTCTTCCTTTTCATCTCTCCCACGTCACCAGCCTGAATTGTCTGGATACCACCAGTAGCTGCAGAATCAGTAGCTGGAAGCATCTCTGCTGTGCTAATGCAATTGCATTTCTGTGCTAATGCAGGTTGGGTGGTGGGAAATTAGATTGCCTTGGTACTTGCTCTCGGGTTCAGGCAGCGGGAAAAGGCGGGGAAATTGCTGGTTATATTTAGTGTCAGGGGCTTTGGGGGAGGAGCTGGGGACTTGGCAGAATTTCCTCACAGCTTGGAGGCCCCTGGAGGCCCCAGGCACTGCCTGTCCAATTCCTGGAGTCAGGCGCAGATGGCCCTTGTCAGCCCTTGAATTGTGCATGGGGTGGAGTGGGGGGGCTCTCACTCCAGTGAGTCTGGGAAGTGGAGATCTCTAAGGGCCTTGGCCCAGCTGGCCACCTCCTGCCCGAGACTGTTTAGTGTAGAAGAGGGAGGGAGAATGCCAGATGGGCCACAGCCTTGGGCCCCAAGGTGCAAATTCTGTCTCAGTCTCCGTCATATTGGGCAGAAGAGGGGAGATATCTCTTTATTAGGCAGCTGTTTGTTTGGCGATTAACCTAGGGGGCTTGGAGGGCATTCAAGGTGAATGACAGAGGGAGGCTGCTGAGATCTTTGTAGGGTAGGGTAGAGTCCTTGGAAGCTGGCCCAGGATGTTGCAGCCCTGGACACCACAGGCGGGGTTTCGGCAGTAGGTGAGGGGGCTATTTGGAAGGGATGTCGTGGAGGGGAAGACAATGGCCCAGAGAGAATGAAGAATTCAGGGATTCCCAGACTCTACATGTTCTGATCCAAGCAGGTCCCAGCAAATAGTCCAAGAAAAATTACCCAGCTCAGTTGGCCAGAACGCCTTTGGCAGCTGCTTCCCTCCTGGGGCCACTCCCAGCCTCCTGCTCTCATGGGGGGGGTCATTCCCACCCCAGGGACTTGCTCTGCGCCTCCTGAGGGCACTTGGGGGCTAGAAAGGGAGAGTGGAACTGTCCTCTTCATTAATAGGGTTGTTGGTTCACACTGGTGTGAAGCCTCAGACATCAAACTGGCTGGAGAGTGAGACTCCATGCTGGGGCTGCAAAGGCTCCACCTGTGTCACCAAATCAGGTACAGCCCAGAACCTTCCATGGCCACTGCTATGAGGGAAGTGAGGGAAAAGCAGGGGAGGATGCAGATGGAAGGGGTGGAAAGAGAGCCAGTCACACCACCTCCTGCTTTGGGGTCTTGTTCTCCCACACACTAACCAAGCAACTGCTGGTGAGTTGCTTAACTCTCAGGGAGGCCCAGTTTCTTGAGGAAAATGTCAATCTTACTGCCCACCTCATGGGGTTGAACTGAGGATGAAACGAATTAATAGGATAAGTGTGCTGTCTGTGCCTCCACATCACGTCAGATGTTGTTTTTGTTGTTGGATTGCGGATTGTTACGTGTGCAGGGAATGGAATTCTAGCTTGGAATAAACAAGAAAGGAGAAAGATACACCCTCCTTTCCCAGGACCAGAGAGTGCCCTGGTCCAGTAGGTGGAGAGATTATGGGCTGGATAGCAGTGTCCTCAGCGGGTCCCAACCACCGGAGACTTCAAGGTGAATTATTTTAAGGGAGTTTTCAAATGGTCGGGCACAGGAAGCATTTTAGGCTGAGTGGGTAGACCATGTTTCTTGGTAAGACTATTTTGCAAATGTATGTAGGAACTGTTGTGATTATTAAAATATGAACTAATTGAAATGCATCATGGGAGCTTTTTGGTTTGAGGAATTTTCTTAAACAGAGAAAATTTGATGGAGATGGTGGCATCCGTGGCTCTCCGTGGGTAGGGTGCCGGCCATATACACTGAGGTTGGCAGGTTCGAACCCAGCCTGGGCCAGCTTAACAACAATGACAACGTTAACAAAAAAACAAAAAAACAAACTCTGGGCTTTGTGACAGAGGCCTATAGTCCCAGCTACTTGGGAGGCTGAGGCAAGAGAATCACTTAAGCCCCAGAGTTTGAGGTTGCTGTGAGCTATGATGCCATGGCAGTCTACTGAGGGCAACATAGTGGGACTCTGTCTCCAAAAAAGAATTTTGGTGGGGATACTGGTTGATTTGTTTACTCTAAGAGCTGGGTGAGGACCACTTTCACTGGGTAGGATTTCTTCATGGAGATAAGACGGGATGCATTTGAGTAGAGAGAGATGAGGTGCACGGGCAGGTAGGGACAGAGCTGAGCTGGTGGGGGCCATGGAGACTGTGTGAAGCCAAATGGGGGAAGGGCCTGGGCTCTGAGGTCAGCTTCACATTCCAGTTCTGCCCCTTATTGGCCTTAGGTGGCAAACATACCCTTTCTAATCATCAACTTTCGTAGAGTTCATGAGGATGAAATGAAGTATTATTTTAAAGCTACCATAAGTCCTTGCAAATGTGAATTGGAATTGAAAAGCTCCTTTCTCAGTCCGGATATCTTCCTTCTTGTGTTTTTTCTAGTCCCACTGTTTCCCAGATAAAGAGCTCAGAGAAGTGGATCTAAAGTCAGAAGTTTTTTTTAAAGAAGAAAAATAACCTACTATTTTTATTTTCTAAGAACTGAGGAAGCTGAGGAATTCTGATCACTTAACATGTTTCCCCTTCCCTGAAGGAGGCACTTTAGGCTGGTCAGCAGATGTTCTGGTCCGGTGAGTGTTCAAAGTGTGGATTGAAATTTCCTTCCACCAGAAGCTGCTCTTGAGCCTGCCAATTCTGAAGGATTGCCAGAGGGTCCCGTCCTTGAGGTCTGAGACCACCACTCATCTCTGGATGAGGTAAGTGCTTACAATATATAGCTGAATGAATGAATGAATGAATGGGTAACTCACGCCCTGTCTTGCCCACACCCTCTCATTCCCTGGACAGCTGCTGGGGACTTTGGGAGATCTCTGGTCTCTTTTACCCTTCTTCTGCCTCCATTGTCGTTGAGGCCCACCTAAGATTCCAGTTTGGGATTATAGGCTGACCCCCCACTTTCCTTCTCAGAGTTAGGCCCCCCATGCAGGGTGTTTTGGGAGAGGCTGTTTTTTACTGTGATCCAGAGCCTGAATCTCAAGTACACTCCCTGACAGAGGGAGAGGGGAGGGCTTTTTTCCTGAGGCAATCAGCAGGGTGGGAGGGGTGCCAAATCACAGGCTTAGGGGTCTGCCACCCCCTTGCTCTTCTGTACTCCTTCCTAACCAGACTCAGTTCAATTAAAAAAAAAAAAAAGGTATGTTAACCCAATTCACATCACTAACCTTAAGGTGCTAATAACTTGGAGTTAGATCTCCCAGGGAACATTTGCATCTTAATAGAGTATGCTTGGGGCCATTCTCACTCTTCTGGAGGGATGTTTTGTGAACTGAGAATCTGGAGATTTGAATATAGTCCCCCAAACACAATTAGCCCTTTGGTCTAGAGGGAGAGATCTCTCTGACTCAATCTGCTCTGATTTTTCAAGTTTCAAAAAGTTGGACTAGAGAACGGAAGGCGGCTCATATAACAGAGTGTGGATTACCCCACAAATTCTTTACACAATTTTGTGAAAAAGGTGCTATTCACGGCATCATTTTATAGATGAGAAAACTGAAGCCTGGAGATGTACCTTACCTGAGGCCAATGGCACCTAAGGAGCAGAACCAAGATTCAAAGCTAGACCCTATGATGCCACCCTTTAACCACCTCACACCATTCAACCTATTCCTCTCGTATTTCCCCCAAATAAAGCATCCTGTGTAATGACAAGGAAGAGCTCTCCTCCCCTCTTCCCTCTCCTTTTTTCCTCTCCCCACCCCTAGACCACAAGTGAGAGTTAGGTTGTTTGTAGATACCAGGGTGGTGTTTACAGATTGGTGAAAAGCAATCCTACATGTCTCTCACACCCCCTGTAAAGAATCAGGTGACATCCTGCCTGAAGCCCTCAGATCTGTGCCGTTCCTGATTTACAGGTGAAAGTGGATTTCATGAAAACAAAGATCTTCCTGCAAATCCTGTAGATTAAAACCAGATAATAAACTTTGTGAAGCTGCAGTCATCAAAACCCAATTAGACATTAGATATGCTAATGACATGTGACGAGAAATGTGACCCGCAGAGGTGATTGCCCTCTCCTCTACTCCCCTCCCTGTAGGCGCCTGGGCTCAGGGTGGAAAGCCTGGTCTCCTCAGGTGGGTTAAGGATGATGCTCGATGTTCAGAGATGTGGGTGAGGGCCATGGACCTGTTCAGACCTTGACCGGGAAGAGGGAAGGAAATGAAAGACAGAGAGAGGAACAGCCAATTTGCTAGAGGAGCCCATGGTCAGTTTCTTGGGAAGCTGTTGCCATGGAGTTCAGGAGGCAGCAGGGAGCATTGATTCAAGCTCAGAAGCTAAAAGTATCCCGAGGACAGACACAAAGGAACCCTGTGGCCTGAAGACCTATAAGAGAACTTGATGTTCAATGGGAATGAAAAGGAAAGGGTTATAAAAGGCGTCTCCTCTGCGTGTGGCTCTCTTAAGACGGAAGTGCCGGTAGTTACAGATCCTCCCAGGGTGCCAGGCAGTGCTCTAAGTGCCAGTGCCACCAAAGTTCTGTAGTTGGGAGCTGTTACTGCTTGTGCTTCAGGGAGGACCCAGAGTTCATAGGTTCACTCACAGTCGTAGCTGAAGCTTGAAGCAGGTATATGGCTTCGTGGCTGTGCTTGGGGGCTGACAGTGGTGCAGAGGAAAGGGTGGAGGATATAGAGAGATTTTGCTCAGTTGGGGTATGTGAGTTTGGCCCCCAGGACTTCAGGCTGGGTCATTTTGTTAGAACAAGAAGTCTCAGAAGAACAGGTGCCACCACAGATAGAGTGAGAGCAGGACCTGGGCTGTGGGTGCCCGCCCTGTGTATTGACTTTCCTTCACTCCCCCTGCTTGCTGCCTCTTCCCACTCCCCCTGCTGCCTGGGGCCTGGGAAACTCTCGGCAATCTATGGGCAAATTGTCTCCGGTCTGTTTGGTATTCTTGTCAGCAGGCCTTGAGTAAGAGCCCTCACCTGATATATCAGCGGCTGTTCCTCTAGCAGCAGTTTTGAAAACAGACTTATTGAGGTATAATTTACATGCAATAAACTGCACACATTTCAAGTATGTCCTTCAACAAGTTTTGACATGTGCATACACCTGTGCAAACTGCCATCATGATGAGGACGGTGACCCGTCCATCACTGCTGGTGCTTCCTCATGCAGCTTTGTGACCTGGTCCCATTTATCTTGCACCCCTCCCCTGGGAAACCTCCCACTTGCTTTCTGCCCCATCTAGATTTGTTTCCAGAATGTCCATGGAATCATACACTGTGCACTTTTTTTTCTTTTTTTGAGACAGAGTCTCACCATGTCACCCTAGGTAGAGTGCCATGGAGTCACAGTTCACAGCAACCTCAAACTCTTGGGCTTAAACGATTCTCTTGCCTCAGCTTCCCAAATAGCTGGGACTACAGGTGCCTGCCACAACACCTGGTTATTTTTTGTTGCAGTTGTCATTTTTGTTGAGCTGGCCCAGGCTGAGTTTGAACCTGCCAGCTTGGGTATATGTGGCCAGTGCCACAACCACTGTGCTACTGGTGCCAAGCCATCTGTGCACTTTTTTGGTTAGCTTCTCTGACTTAGCATATCACTTTGTAGTTTTAGAAAATAATTTCCTATTTCAAATAAAAAGCAAACAATTTATCCATTTGATTACTGGACTTTTACATCTCTATTACATTTGTGTCTGCACTGTGCCTACCATGACTACTACTTCTGGCCAAGAAGAGTGTATTACCTTGACATTCACCCATGCTGTGGGGTGTTCATGTAGTTCACCTTGTTATTGGTGAGGAAAATCCCCTGTTAAGATGTGTCACTTTGTCAGGTCACCCAGGCCCAATCTGGCCAGGCTTAGAGATTGACACCAGGATATATGTACAGGGCTCTAACAGGCTCATTCTCACTGGGGATTGTTCATTACTGAGAGGAAGGCCCAGCCAAACTTCCAGATTCCCCATCAGAGAAATCAAATGTCAGAGCTGGAAGGACCTTGGACACTAACCAATCCCTGTCTGGGCCTGAATTCTGTTCCCTTAAATTTATATGTTGAAGTACTACCCCTACTACCTGAGAATGTGACTATATTTGGGGATCAGGCCTTTAATAAGGTAATCCAATGGGGGACCTCACCCACTGTGCATGGTACATTTCAAAACTATTAAGAAATGAGTGTAATTGTGATGTTACTTGATTCAATGTAAACATTTCACGTTGTATATTGAAGTAGTACCCTGAACCCCATAAATACATCATCAATGTATAAAGTTATGATTTAATAACCAATAATTAATTATTAAAAAAAAGCTTAATCATCCTCTGGAGATTGAGAAAGAGAGCCCCAACCCATGGTGATCCTTAAGCACACAGTCCTTGTCTAATACTCCCCTCACCTGTCCTGTACTGTCTCAATAAATAGCTAATGTGGAGGTTACTCTGGGCTACCCTGCACTTAAGATTAGCTCGCCTCTTGCAAGCTTGTACTTCAAAAAAAAAAAAAAATGAGGTAATGAAGTTACAATAATGTCATTAGGGCAGGTCCTGATCCAACAGGACTGGAGTCTGTCTAAGAAGGGGAGATTAGTGCCTTATCTACATATCAGAGGGAGGACCATGTGAGGACATCCAGAGAAGACAGCCATTGACAAGCCAAGTGGGGAAGGCTCAGAAGAAGTCAACCCTGCCGACACCGCAGTCTCAGTCTTCCAGCCTCCAGAACTGTGAGCAAATCAATCTCTGTTGTTTAAGCCTTTCAGTCTGATGCTTGATATGGCTGCTGGGGTAGAGTAGTACAATCCCCTCTCACACACTCATTCAAAGCACCTGCTGAACACTTACTACATGACAGGCTGGGGAAGGGATATATTAGGAGGAAAAAGATGAATTTCTGTCCTTTAGGAGCCTATGGCCCCAGTTGTGTCATTTTTTGTAAGAGCAAACTGAAGCAGGATGAACTGACTACAGGTAATGACATTAACACTCGACTTCCTCTTCATTCCTCTGGTCTTCTTCCCTAGATATCACCACCCAATCCCATGTGCAGTGCCCCGAAGTAAGAGCCAGAAAACCCAAGTTCTAGGCCAGACTCTGGTCTTAGAGGCCACGAAGCTTATTATCAAGTGGCTAAATTGTTTGCTTTTTATTTGAAATAGGAAATGATTTTCTAACATGGAAATGATTGAATTGTCAAAGTGACAATGGCAAGCTGACCAAAAAAGTGCACCGTGTATGATTCCATGGACATACATCCTGGAAACAACTCCAGAGGGACAGAAAGCAGGTGGGAGGTTGCCCCAAGGAGGGATACAAAAGAAATGGGACCAGGTCACAAAGCTGCAGGAGGAAGCTTGAGCAGCTACTTAATCAGGCCTCTGTGAAATGGGCGTGGAGGTCCCCACCCAGCCTTCTCCACTGGTGGCCAGGAGATCCAGAGGAGATAATGTCAGCAAAGCACCAAGGGGAAAGCATAATTACTGGGATGAAGGGGGCCTGAGGGACAGCATCCTGGCCTCTGTCCAGGCTATGGGGCTCCAGGTCTGCACTTGCCCTCAGAGCAGGTGTTTGCCATCTGGCTTCTGTGATGCCTGCTGTTCTGTGTGTGCTAATGACACAGGGCTTCACCGCCCTCTGCAATTGCCCTTGGCAGATCTAGACACAGGAGTTCTGGCACCTGAGACAGTGCTGCCCTTGTGGCACTTTAAGTACATGTCATGAGTTGAGCCTGTTGCCGGGTGCCCTTGATGTGCCAAGGAGACCTCCAATCTCTCCCTGTGATGATGATCTGAGGTCTCAGCTTGGCCAAAATACTTAGATATTTGGTCAAATACTAGATGAGATGTTTCTGAGAAGGTAGTTTTTGGAGAGGCTTAACATTTAAATCAGCAGACATTGAGTAAAGCAGATGACTGTCCACAGTGTGGCAGGCCTCATCTGATCAGTTGACAACCTTAAGAGTAAAAAGACTGAGGCCCCCCAAGGGAGAGGGACTTTATACTTGCAGATGGCTTTTGGACTTGAGCTGCAACATCAACTCTTCCCTGGGTCTCCAGCCTGCCAGCCTGCCCTGCAAAATTCAGACTTGCCAGCCCCACAAGTGTGTGAGCCAATTCCTGAAAATAAATCTCTCTTTCTCCCTCTTTCTTTACATATATAAGATAGTATACCCACACTATTGGTTCTGTTTCTCTGGTGAACTCTAGTATAACCTTTGTATTAGACCTCTGAGGCTGCTGTAACAAAATATCAAAGGATGTCTATTGCTCTCAGTTCTAGAGACTGAGAAGTTCAAGATCAAAGTTCCTACAGATTTTGTTCCTGGTGAGGGCTCTCATCCAGGTTTGCAAATGGCTGCCTTCTTACTATGTGACCTGGCATGATGGAGAGAGAGAGAAAACTTTTCCCATAAGGACACTAATCCTGTTATGGCAGCACCACCCCCATGACTTCATCTAATCCTGATCACCTCCCAAAGGCTCACCTCCAAATACCATCCTATTAGGGGTTAGGCTTCAACATATGAATTTTGGGGAAACAACATTCCTTATCCCCATCTTCAGAGAACTCATATTTATTGAGCACTTGCTAAGCTTACTAGACATTGCTCTAAGTCAGCAGTTCTCAACCTGTGGGTCGAGACCCCTTTGTAACAATGAAAATACATCGCGGCATTAGGAAGGTTGAGAACCAGTGCTCTAAGTATCTCATGTGTACTAACCCATTTAATTTTCATGGTAACTCTATAAAATATTATCGTCCCTATTTTGATGACAATGAGGCACAGAAAGGTCAGAGAGTTTGTTCAAAGTCACACAGCTGGTGAGTTCCCCGGAGGCTGCTTTCTTGACCTCTGAGCTGTGCTGCCTCTAAGGTACAAACTTACACTTGAACATACCTGAACATAAAAGGAGTTCTCACATCTATCCAAAGAGCTTTCCAGGTGAGTGTACCAGTCCTCTCAGCCATAGGTGGGATGTCTGGATTCTAGGAATGGTCCCCAGGATATTATGGCATTCCTGCCTACAGCCTATCACTGGAGACTTGGACAGCTCCTGCCCTCTCCTGCTTCTGCTCTGGTTCATGATGGCTGAGATTGTGCCTTGCATGAATGCTAGCACTCAGGGGCATGGAAGGGCACATAGGTAAATGACCTGAGTGACATTGCAAAGGCAAGCCTAAACGGTACCTCCCACTCAGGCTTCTGGGGCCCAGAAGGCAGGTCCTCTGCAAAACTGAAAAGAAATTAGGAGCTTCTGGATGGAGCCCGAGTTCACATGTTTGCTTCCCCTTCCTCCCAAATCCTTCTGAAGTGACAGCAAAGATATAAAAAGGAAATCAATCTGTAACATTGCTGAGAACAGCAGGGGTGGTCTTCTGTGCCCAGAGATTTGGGTGAATTTCTGAAAGACAGAAGTAGAAGGGAACATATGGGAGAACAGCTTAGAACATGTTCAGGAAAGTGCTACAGAGGATGTGGGAGCAGGTTACCCACAAAAACTGCTTAAAAATATTTATACATGTACAGTGTTACTTTTATGATGATAATGATAAATAGAAGAAATAATATATTTTCTTGCTTTCAATCTACTGGGAATGGTTTCTGTGGTATTGGGAAGTTCTTTCTCCAGGTGTGTTAGTTAAGGCCTGGACTGCTGCTGTCCAGCTCCTCGAGGCAGGGTCTTTCAATCTGAGGGGTCTATGCACTTGCTAGGGACCCACAACTAGGCTTAGAGAGCCCAGGGAGGCTCTGAGATCACATGCAGACGTTGTTGCTTCCGCGGGCATTTTCCTGGGACCTTGGGTGCATTGCTTTAAACAGATGTGCCCAAATTTACGTGACTCAAGACTGTCATTCACTCTTAGAGTTTTGTGGTGACTTTTCCAGTTCCCTATGGCTGGGTAGTTGGTGGCAGAGGGGTTCTTCTTAGCTCTTAGCCTTCAGGATTCTATCCTCACTATTAAAACTGTGCTTTTCAGAAGGGTTTTCTGTACATTGTCCCATTTTAATCTCCATGAGAGCCCAAGCAGAGGTATAGAACATGTCTTATTAGTCTTCCTTGAGAAATGAAGATCTCAGATATAGCAAGGTTACTAGTTTATCTAAAGTTACCTGGCAAGGCTGTAGTACAGTTGTGACTGGAGTCCCAACGTCAAGGTCCAGGTTGGTGCTCTTTGTCCCTTCCTCAGTATTCTTACAATTGAAAGGGCACATCCATTCTCTCAATGAGCAAAGCAACCATTAAAGCAGTGTGTTGAGACTCTTCTAAAATCCTGGTCCAGTAACCTAGGATGTGACCTCAAAAGAAATCCTCCCTAGATTCCAAATCATTCCCATGTGCCTTATCTCAAATAAGAACTATCATTACAGAGGGAGTGGCAGAGATGAAGGGCGTCCCAGTTCTAGTTTTTGCTCCCCGTGGCATCCCCCAGCATTTTCTGTCTCCAAGTGCCCAGTAAGAGTGGCCTTCCCCTCCTCTGCACACCCTCTCTGAGAGGCAACTCGTCCAACTGAGCCCTGTCCTTGGCTTTAACTGATGCCTTTGGGTAATCCTTAATTATTGCCCATGGTTCCCCAGCATGTAATGAGTGGTGAGCCAGAGCTGCCAGGGTCCAACCAGCAGGACTTAAACATCCTGGTTGTTCACACAAATGGCCCGAGCCATTCCCCCACTCTCCGTCCCCTCTTATCTCAGAGCTGCATTGTGCCAGAGAGATTTGCCCGACATCTGCACATGGACCTGCAGTTAGCTCTCCCTGGCCAGAGACCACAGCAGTCATTGGAAAGGGCTTAATTGCCCACTCCTTGTCTCAATCTGTAGGTGCATCTAAAGATTTGGCTTTGGGAGGTTCCTGGCTAATTGGCTAGCAGCTGGCTTCTGGACAGACAACAATCTTTTGTGGTTATCCCTTTCCTGGCCTAGGTGGACATTTTCAAAGTCTAACTGAGCTTTAAATTATTCATGGGCATTTGGTGGGAGTCAGGGAAGGATTGTCTCATTTAAGTTCTATTTAAGGCAGCTTGTTGCTAGAGGAAAGGGCATGTGCCTTAGATTCAGACAGACTTTGACTTGTTGGGAAGATTAAATGAGTTAATACAGCAATTCCCTATTATTCAAGGAGGGGGGACATTCTGAGACATACGTCCCCAGACACACAGATGATGCCTGAAACCATGGGTAGTTTTGAGCTCTACATATATTATGTTTTCTCCTATGCATTCACACCTGTGAAAAAGTTTAATTAATAAATTAGGCACAGTAAGAGAGCAACAACTAATAATCAAATAATTATGATAATATAGGTAGTAAAATGTATATGAATTCACTTACACTGGCATAGAGAAGTCTCTCTCTGTCCAATTCAATATGACTGATGTCTTTAAAAGAAGAGGAAAGGACATAGGAAAATTCAGACACACAGAGAGAATTCCATGCAATGACAGAGGCAGAGACTGGAGGGTTGTGTCTGTAGCCAGGGGACAAGGGTCACCAGCAACCATCAGAAGCTGGAAGAAGGTCCTGTCTTCCAGAGGCTTTGGGTAGAACAAGGTCCCCCCTGACACCTAGATTTTTGGACTTCTGGACTCCAGAACAGAAATAAGAGAATAAATTCTTATTATGTTAAGCCACCCATGTATTAGTACTGTGTTTTGGTAGCCACAGGAAACTAATACAGATGCTAATGGTCTCCCAGCTCTAATATTCACGACTTACTGGGGCCCAGAAGGCCCTGTCTCCTTATTTGACAATATTCACCTGATTTCCCCATCTTGACCTCTGACGGTGCCTTTGACCTGGCCTATCCCCTAAAAAGCATGAAGAGAAAGGCAAGAAAGGAAGCCAGGTTGAAGATGGGGTCTAAAAAGCAGAGATCCCAAGGACAGAAGTAGCACTTTCTAGTGTCTGGCAAAGTGGGAGGGAATCAAAGAGCCCCAGGGCTGGGGGAGAAGGGGCTGGCTCCTCTACTGGATCACTGTAAGAGGCCGTGGTCACCAAGGCAAAATGCCTTATGTGAATCAGTTAAGCAAAGATGGAGATTTAGGGCCCTCGAGTTTTGGAGAGAGCTTAAGTTTTGCCCTTGAATCATTTCTGAGGATTTGGGGGAACTTTGGCCTTTATTGGTCCATGAACTTATGGGGGCTTCTCTTAGCAAAAGTTTAATAGGCAATTTGTCTTTGGAAGATGGAAAATAAACATCTTCCCCCATATATAGATTATCAGAGTTTGTAAGCAGATGAGTGGATCACCTCAAAACCTTACTGGGATCCAGATCTAGGCATTGCCTTCTGTATGCTTTAAATAGATCATATAGGTGAAGGTAATTCTCTTTGTCTTTCATCACTTCTCTGCAAATGAAAGGACCTAAAAGAATTTCATTTGGCTCCTAGAAATGTCAAGGAAGGGTTTTTCCATCAGCAATTCTGGGATTACAATGTTCCACCAGAGCTGTTATGGTCCAGGGGACTGAATGGACCTCGCTGTTCAAGCCCAGGTTCACCCTCCCTGGCTGTGTGTTTGGTAGATAATCTAAAACTCACTGGCAACCAAAATTAAACCATCAAACGTGGGGCAGACATGTGCTTTTTTTTCAGAGAAAATTTTCCAATTTTATTTTTTGCCACATTTTTGTATATTGCATATATGCAATAAATGGCATATAAGTGTACCATTTCATGAATTTTGACTTACCTATGCACCCATGAAACCATCACCACAAATAAGATACCAAACAGTGTCTTATCCACCCTCAAAGATTTTCTAGGGTCCCATTATAATCTTTCTCTCCCTTTACTTCTACCCCCAGGTAACCACTGATCTTCTTTTTGTAACTCTCAATTAGTTTGCTTTCTTAGAGTTTCCTCTAAGTGAATTATATGGCTCTCTCTTTTTCTTTTTTGGTTTGGCTTATTATACTCAGCCTAGTGATTTTGAGATTCATTCATGGTGTTGTCTGTATCAATAGTTTATTCCCTTTTCATCACAGAGCAGTATTCCATTGAATGGATATACCATAGTTTGTTTATACATTTGTCTGTTGATGGATTTTTGGGTTGTTTTCACTTTTACCATTTTTTTTTTTTTTGAGACAGAGTCTCAAGCTGTCGTCCTGGGTAGAGTGCTGTGATGTCACAGGTCACAGCAACCCCCAACTCTTGGGCTTGAGTGATTCTCCTGCCTAAGCCTCCCAAGTAGCTGGGACCACAGGTGCCTGCCACAATGCCCAGCCATTTTTTAGTTGCAGTTGTAATTTTTGCTTATCAAGCTTGGGCTGGGTTCAAACCCAACACCCTAGATGTATGTGGCCAGCACCCTGCTGACTGAGCCATGGGCACTGGCTTTACCATTGTTTTTATAGAGACAGAGTCTCACTCTATTGACCTCAGTGGAGTGCCATGGCATCACACAGCTCACAGCAACCTCCAACTCCTGGGCTTAGGCAATTCTCTTACCATTGTTTTTAATACACCACTCTAATGTGTCTTCCCTTTGGTACCCAAGTATGGTTGAGTGGTCCTGACCAGTGCGCTCTGATTCTTTTTCATCTCTGCCTACCAGACATGACTTTCCAGATACCAGACAGCCCGAATTTGAAGAGTTCCCTGGTTCCCCCTTGAAACCTGATAATCAAATGTCTTAGTGAGTAATGAATACAGCTCTATGTAAGAAGATTAAGATAGAATAATACTAGACATAAATCCACTACACTGGACTAAAACAAAACGATTGAGACATTAAATTACTGAGTTATTTTCATTTTTACTGTCAAAGACAGAAACTAAAGGGCCAGACCCCCCATCATTATTCCCTAAGGCCTATTTTATAAAACACTTATTTCTCAGGATGATAATAGATGTTTTGCAAACAAAAATCCTAAACTCTAGATTTTTTGATTACTTAAATTTTAGAAACACCAAGTTAAACAAAGTGAAACAAATTTGAGTGATTTTATTACAAGATTTCTCAGAGCCTTTAACACATTAATGATGTTCACTACAAATTCCAAGGGGGTTAAATTTAATTTGAAATTTCTCTAATATATTTAGACACCAAACATTTTCCTCCCTTTAAACTAGTATTTCACAAGAGCAAACTTTGGGAAATGCTTCTTTTTTTGCAGTTTCTGGCTGGGGCTGGTTTTGAACCCACCACCTTTGGCATATGGGGCTGGCGCCCTACTTATTGACCTATAGATGCCACCCAGGAAATGCTCTTTTGCTGATCTAATCAACCTCCAAACAATTTTAACGTAAAAGAAAAGTGAAGTAGGTAATAAAATGTAGAAATTAAGGTGAGTTAGATTCAATTTTTTTTCCCAATTGTGGATCCTGGTCCAAGGTAATCCCTTGAGTTATGAATAGTTGACCTGCCAGTTGACCTTCCTTTTCTAAGTCCTTTGTCCCCAATATGACCCCAACATTTACATTTTTTTCATAATAAATGGCTTTTTGCTGGACCCCTTTCCTTATAATCTCAGTGTTGTGGAAGGCAGTTGTCCTCTTAGGAAGCTTCTCTTGGTCTTTGCTCTTTCTCATGACTCCTGGCGGTGGGAGTGGCCACTCTGTGGGGCTAGCCCTTGGTAGAGGTGGGTAGCCACCTGGTAGCTTGCTTACACTACACCCAAAAGGTGTGCTTTCCATGAAATGAGTGGCATTAGTGTTCATGGGATTCCATAAAGCACCATCTTTTTGCTTTATAAGCTCTCGACTGTAATCCAAACTCCAGAAATGAGCAATTCCTTTGCATAATGAACGGATGAGGCTGTTTTATGCACTCTTATGTTGTTCCAAGTCTGAGGTTTTACTAAATTTCCACCTCAAAGATATGTAATTAGAGTCTTCACAATCTGCTATCCCGGCCCTCCCCACCCTCCTCTGGAATCCACAGTAATCTCACAGGCTGGCTTCCGACAGGAGCGAGCACGAAGTGGGATGGGTGTGTGTGTGTGTGTGTGTGTGTGTGTGTGTGTGTGCGCGTGCGCGCGCATACGTCTGTTGGTCTTGCATCGGGAGAGGGACATGTTGTCTGTCTGATAGAAAGTGTGACGGATGGGGCCTGGGTACTGGATATCCTGCTTTTACTGACCTCTGTGCTTCCAGCTCACTATGGGGCCCATGCATTCTCCACCTCTGGGGCCCCATACAAGCCTGTCTTTCCACTGCCCTCTAAAAAAGCCAGCTTATTCCTCCACCCAGGTCTTTGTTCGGACTGTTCCCACTGGAGCATGGTCCTTCTTCCTCTGGCCCAAACACTTTCTCCTTCAAGGCCCAGTGCAAACTCCTTATGTTACATGAAATCTTCTCTCTCTCCCACAGTCCTTAAGTCTCTTTCTTTCCTCATTCTTGCTGTATTGCAAGCACCACAAAGCTTAGCATTAATGTTTTGTGTGTATTTATGCTGGCTAGAGGTTACATTCCCTTGGATTGGGAACCATGTCTTATATTCCCATGTAGAAATGCATACTATGTGGTGATCATCTGGCTGCATTTGGTTCAGGAAGAGGCTGGAAATCAGTGGTGTCTTAGGAGGCTTCAGACAGGGGCTACACATGTCTGTGGCCCTTTACAGGTCTTCATTTACTGGAATTATCCAATACCTCAATTTTTTAGAGGAAAAAGATTTGGGATGAAGTGGATCCAGTGCAGGTCCTATGCAGGGTGAGTGTTAAGCAACCGTGTCAGGAGGGCCTTGCTCCTAGGAGGCTCGGTTTTCCTAACAGCCCCATGATCTAGGGGATACATGTGGTTTTTTGGTGCAGAGTCCCTCCCTCCTGTCCTTAGCTCTGGGAGAAGATCCCAGTGGGAAATGGAGTGTTACATGGCAAAAAAATATTGAAAATTTCAGAATCAGATCAATTTAAGTTTAGTCCTTTGCTTTGAACTTACTAATTGTGTGACACTGGGCAATTTACTTCACAATTCTGGGCCTTGATTTCTTCACATTTAAAAATGAGATAATGAGATAAATAATGACTCCTGTGAATGGTGCCTGGAAAGACAGACCCTTTGTAAAGGCTGGCCATTTTCTTTTCTTTTTTTTTTTTTCTTTTTCTTGAGACAGAGTCTCACTTTCTCACCTTGAGTAGAGTGCAGTGGCATCATAGCTCACAGCAACCTCAAACTCTTAGGGTCAAACGATGCTCTGTGTCAGCCTACCAAGTAACTGAGACTAAAAGCGCCTGCCACAACGCCCAGCTATTTTTAAAGATGAGGTCTGGCTCTTGCTTGGTCTGGTGTCAAACCTGTGAGCTGAGGCAATCCACCCACCTCAGCCTCCCAGAGTGCTAGGATTACAGGCATGAGCCACCGTGCCTGGCCAAGGCTGGCCATTTTCATCATGGAAAAGTGGTGAGGATAGAAGGCAGAGATCAGGCAGGATTTCCCCTTGCTCCTTTTAATCAGATGCACTTCAACATGAAAAGTCATTTTTTTCCATAGCTATTTCTGAGGACTACTCTGGATTATCTTGTGAAATGGCATCTCCTGCAAATTCTAGCCCTAATTTGTTAGCCAGATAACACAGGATGAAGCAAGTAGGGGTGACCAGGTGTCCTGAGCCAATCTCCAAATGCAGTTGTGGTGCCTCTATCTTACCTGTGGCCCTCCTGCCTTATAGTGTGACTGAGGGATCTCTAGACCCTTTCCTGAGCCCCAGAGGCACTCATCATCAATAACATATCGATTGTTGTAAACCCAGTCTTCAATGGAAACTGTCTTGGGCTGAATAAAAGAGTTGAGACATTATAATCAATAATTATGATTAACTACTTCTATCTGAAAGAGACCCTAGAAAAATCCTTGGTCCTAAACAAGATCAATAACACAGGAGAGGGCTTAGAGGCCATCTACTTGGAGCTTCCACTTACATCTGGGGAAACTAAGGCCAAGACAGGCATCTGTTTATATATGTTAAGGTGAGGTTAGTGGTTAACCTAAAGCCCAAGCAACCATGACCTGGCTTTCAGGTGCCCAACACTACACTGTAGAACCTTTGGTTCATCAGAGGAAAAATAATGGGCCAGGCCTTCCTCTACTGTCTCCATGTTCCTGACAACTGTCGGTTTCTTCCAGGTCCTGGTTACTTTCTGTCTTGCTGAAAGAAAAGACAGAGAAGTCAATTCAGCTGCATCAAATGAATTTCACACAAAGTGGCTCAGGTGGAAAAATTACAAAGGCTTTGAGCTCATTCATTGATTCCTGTATTCACTTTGGTCACCCTGACGCTGGTATGTTCATCACACTAAATTACGCACGCGCACGCCCACAAATATGCATACACATGTGATGATCATTGCTTTGTGCCCACACTGCCCCTGAACTTGGTAGCTTAAAACAATAACCATTTTATTGTTTACATATATGCATACACATATGTGATGATCTTTGCTTTGTATCCAAACCACCCTAGAACTTGGTAGCTTAAAACAATATCCTTTTATTTCGTCAGGAGTCTGTGGCTCAACAGTTTGGGCAGGGCTTAAGCTCTGGACAAAGATCCTGGCAGGACATAGGAGACCACGAGATGGTGCCGGGGACATTTCTCTCCTGAGGTTGCTAAAGTGGCTGCCATCATGGGGAGCTCAGCAGGTCTGTGGTCTAAGGCAGCTTTACAGACTCAGCTGGTGGACAGTGCTGCTGTTACCCCATCTCAGGGGGCCCCTTCTTAACTCTGTAGGGCTGGGGCAGCATGAGGAAGCAAGCTCTGAGCTGCCGGGTCTCCACCAAACTCCCTCCTCTGCAGATGACTCCTCTATTTAAGATCCTCTAGCCTCCACCCTGCCTCCTCCCTCCCTCTCTCTTCCCAAGCAGCCAGCCCTGGCTCCCACAGTCCTCTCCTGGGAAGAGGGGAGGCTGGATGGCTCTAAATCCCTTGATCACAAGCTCAGACCTGGGACTCTCCTCCAGACTCAGCTGGAGGCTCTTCCTCCTCCTTCAGGGCTAGGGCCTCTGGCTGCCTGTTTCAAAGGTCCTGGCCCCTGGGGGTGGGATCTCCAAGTCCCAGAGTTCCAGGTAACTCAGACCCCCAGACATTTCACATTTGGTGCCTTGGTTTTCCTCTTTGCATGAAAGGCCAAAGAACTTCACCTTCTCAAACTTGTCTATGGAACAGGAAAGAGAATGAGGTCAAACATGGAAAAACACCACTCATTCCACAAACTTCCACTGAGCACTTAGAGGCTACTAAGGTGTCAGAAAATACACAGGAAGGTCTCCAGCTTTCAGGGAGTTTATAGCATGCTAAGGGGATCAAGTATCTGTACAGATAATAAAAATATTGTAATGAAGATGCATCACATTATATTACATTATATTCACTTATTTGTTTATTGATCCAACCATCCACCCATCCATCCATCTGGGAACCCAGTCATTCATGGAGTACAAGGTACTAGTCTAAATACTAGAGATACAATGAGGCTATTATTTAAACCCTGCCCTAGGGAAGAAGGGGTTAACTACAGAGTAGAAGGCAGTAACCAGGCACAATAAACAGCCTTGGCTTAAAGTAGAACCAAGGGCACAGTGGGAGTGAGACATTATCACTGCACTGCAGTACAGTCTGTGTGCATCAGCCCTGCTCACCTGAGGGTTCAGGTACAGGCTCAGTATCCTTGTACCTTAGGACAGCACCTAGCCCCAAATAAGAGCCCAGTAGTGTTGATTGAAAGGACAAATGACATAAAGCAAAGAGTGCTGGAATCCTAAGTCTAGAGAGAAAATGGGTGTTAATAACAGCTGGGCAGAGAGGAAATAGATTCAGTCCTGTATATGTCTAATGGGACACAGCTCTTGGATCAGCAAATGTTTCCTTCGTGCTTTCTTCTCTAACTGTGCGTGTTTCTTTCCCACACTGGACCTGTTTTTCACGATTGAACAACGAAGGGGGTAAGACTTCTGTCTGAGATCCTGATTCCTAATATAGGATAAGAGTCTAGGGCTGGCCATTCCTCCCCAGAAATGTTCTGCTATGCATTTCATAGACATTACATGGTGCTTGCTGCATATTAGTTATCAATTAAATAGGAATCATCTGTGGGATGCTCCAGGCACCTCAGGAATCATACCTTAGCTGCCTGTACAAACATAGTAGGGAATTTTCCTGAGAGTGAACACTATACTTTTTTTTCCTTTTTCCTCTCCCCCCCAAAATATAAGGCACTGTTATTATGGATCTCAGTATGACTTTTTAACTATTGCTTCAGCTACAGGTCCAAGAAGCATGGAGATCCTGAAATTAATGAATATGTACAGGGAGAGAATGCTGAATTTGGTGGTTCAAATGACATTTGGGGGCCCCCTGCTGTTGGTCAGCCACAGGGGGGTTGGACAAGAAAACGTTATTATTTGGTCTGCATTGCCCCCTGGTGGAAAGACTCATTTTTGGCAGCAGGACTGGCTACCCCAGAGTCATCTGCAAAACGGTTATGATTAAATCAGTTCAGATAATTTCCCAAGCACTTATTATGGAGTCCAAGATACTGTGGAGGTCACACAGGCAGAGTGAGGAATCCATCCTGCCCTCAGGGAATTTGTTCCTGGCCTTCACTCCTTCTCCAGGAGAATGCTCCTGTCTTCTGGACTTTTCCTTCATCCTTCATTCATTCATTCATTCATTTTCTTTGGTAAACATTTATGGAGCACCTTCTATGTTCCAGGCATTATAATGGGTGTTTGAGATAACAGGGATTTAAAAAAACCCCTTTATCTTCCAGGGGTTTTATGGGCTCAGATCCCTGCCTTAGTGCTGGTCCCTGGGAATACTCATTCCTCTGCAACTTTTCTTATGACTGATGGCTAATGAGTCCCTTGGCAGGGCAGAGCTAAAGGTTCTGTGCCTCTATGTGGCATTTAGTGTTTTTTCAAGGAAGAACTGCAGAAGAGAGAAATTTCAAAGACCGAAAGGAATGCATTACTAATGGTGGAATTTCAGGACCTGTGTTGTGTTTCTGGGGTGGAAGATTTGGGGACACAATTGGGAAATTCCTTGCATTCCCTAAAGAACCCCACCCAGGCACTTCCTACTCTGCCTATGGGGTTGGCTCTCCCTGCTGTGTCTTATCCCCAGGGTGGGCTGGGGTTCATTCTGGGGGTCATGGGAGATATGAACCTAACCCTGGAATTCAAGACAAAGTTCTACAGAGTTTCTCTTTCCCCTATTAAAAAAATTAATTGTTCTTAGTTGTCTCCGTAAAGAGTTTATCATCTAAGAAGAGAGATAAGTTATTTAACAACAAGGAAGGTGCAAAGAAGGGGTGGAGGAGTCCTAGTGTGAAGAGGCAGCTGGAAGGATCTGGAAAGTTTCAGGAGGAGTGAGATTTGATTTCTTGCATCCTTACTTGGGAAAGTCAGACCTTGCTGCCCTGGGACACTTGGCCACAGAAGAGGATGTTTGGGCTGCTGCTGGGAAGTGAAGCTTAATTGATGTTTCAGCACTAGAAGGCTCCCATTGTTGGGCACTGCCAGGCATTATACTAGTTCAGACTCCATGCATAGATAGCCCCACAGCCCCATGCCAGAGGGTCTGGTGACTGTGCTCAAGGTCATTCTTCTGGATGGCCTCCTCTGCCATCTGCCAAAGACCCAGAAGACATATTAAAGCTTTGAGTTTCTATAACGTTTGCATATGGTAACATGGTCAGCTCACCTGCAAGTTTCTCTCAAGCCATTCTTTTTTTTTTCCCTAGATATCTACCTCTTGGCTATATTTTCATGACGACCACAAAGGGGAAATTAGCTTCTGTTTGGGGGCTGTAGTCTTGTCTCCCATATTCTGAAGCTATGTTGGGAGTGGGGTGCAGCTGTGCTATCTGCACATCCTGTACACATCCTTTAGAAATTTGGAAAAGAGAAAGCTTGTATGGACTCCCATAGTGAAGAGAGAGCCCCGCTTAGATGAGGGATTCTTTCAGAGACCTGACTGGCTGAGACAGGTCATAGGGAGATAGCGGAGAGTGGTCTTTAACACTTGTAATTACATTCAGTTTCCTCAATTGCTGCACTAAGAGGTCCTGGTGCTTGGGTTTGACGTTCTTCTGCCTTCAGCCTCTACGGGGCAGACTGGGCACAGGGTTTTTGGAGCAGAGAGTAGGGTGGGAGAGTGAAGGCAGGGCCCACCGGTCTTACACAATGCCCTTTCTTCTCTCAATTTAGGTCTGAGAGCAGAGAGAACAGATGGTCCCACGCGGGTCTTTGAGCCTGAGCTACATGTTTCAGACAAACACCTGGCAAGGTGGGAACCTAAGTTTTACAAGATTTGTCCCCTTTATGCTGATTCCCTAATTCTGTGTCAAGTGGAAGGGGTGTGTGTGGACTATTTATGGTTTTTCTTGGAAAAAAGGTGGAGAATTCATGGAATGGTGAATCCTCCCCTTTTCTATCCTTGTGAGGCAATTTTGGGGGGTTGCCATGGTATTGGTAGACTCTCACGGTGCTGGTGGGTGTGATTTTTACTATTCTAATGAGGGTAGGACATGAGGTCATGTCACCTCAACTGCACACAAGCTCCCAAGATCCCCTTTTGTGGCCTTGATCATACCTTCACTTTGTGGTTTCTTTACCTCTTTCTATCTGGTCAGACCTTGAGACTCCCTATCATAGACTGAACATCTGGTCCACCCCTGGAAGCTCCCCCCGACATGTTCTTCCTCAGGAGTGCCTTCTGGTCAATTTGTTCCTGGTTGTAGACAAAGCATCTCCTAGTGTTATCTGACCTCTCCCTCCTTCCCTACCTAACATTAGCCCCTCCCCTCAGACCCCTTAGTAAAGGCCTTTTCTAATCTGTCTTTAACTGACCAGGTCACTGTCACCTTCTCTGCCATGGCTACTGCCATATAGACCTCTGAGCTTCCTCAGACCTTTCCCTGGATGCTTTTGAGACACTGTGTCTTTTACACGTGGTTTCTTCTTCTTGGAATTTCTTTATTACTATTTTTTGACTAGGAAAATCCTGTCTTTCCTTCAATAGATAGCTTCAATATGTCAGCTTTGGGAAAATGTCTCTAACTGACCAAACCTAAGTTGGGCTTTGCTCTCTAAAATACGCTACCATCTTGTACAGGGTGTGATCCCACCTGCCCCTTCCCATTCATCTTTGCATCTCTCAGTCCTAGCATTGCACCCAAGGCATAGTAGATACTCAATAGTCCCTGGATGGCTGATGGGTCTGTCTGTATGTGTGAGCGTAGGTGTGGTTGCCTTGGAGTAAAGGACGGGACAGCACAGCGAATGAGCTACAGTGAGAAGGAGCATGCTGGACCCTTTTCTGTCAATAGACTGCACCCCTGATGCTTGTTGCTGTGCTTCAAAATACAAACGGGAGGAGTGGAAGTCGGGGAAGACTGACTGCTCCTCGACCAAGCAGGGCAGCCTGGCTGTGAATCATATCTGATGAGCCAGGTTGCACAGGGTCCCTGAGCAGATAGCTATTATTTAGAACATTCCAGTCTCCTTTCAAGGTCTAGCTTTCTATAGCTACCTTCTGGTGGTCAGGCCTCCTTCCCCACCTCCCAGGTTGCAGGAGCCAGCCCACTTCGCCGTAAGACAGCAAGCTTCCAGCAGAGGGTGCTGTTGTCTGTCATTCTGTCTCTCTCACTGTCATTTCTTTTCCATGAGACCTGACTCCATAGTCCACTGCCCCTTTCGTTGCCTCCAGCTTCCAAGTGGCCAGATGGTCATCTGTGGACTAGTTGGGGGCTCAGGATTGGAGACAGGTGTCCTCAGACTTGTGGATTTGTGATTATTTTTTTCTTTTATTCTTTTGGTGGGAACCAGCCAAGTTCTAGCAGCATCTTGAATGTGAAGGGAAAAAGGACTCCCTCCCCCTACAGCCCCCACAGAGCACCTCTCCTTACTCCCTGCAAGGGCTGTGAGGGTGGGCTGGGTTCATGGCTGATCTTTAAGTCCCTGATCGCCAAGGAGGCTGCTCCCCCAAATATGGCCCACTTATGGCAGCTGCAAATGCCCCGAGGAGGAAGAAGAATTCTACTTAAAATTGAAATCTGTCTATAGGAGACAGAAAATACGTAAATTATCCCATGGCACCCAGCCACCTGGACCTGAAATCTCTTAGGAATCCTCTTTAAGCATCAGTAAGGGGTGCTGGGTTGGATTGGGGAGGCTTCGTTCCTCCCCCAAATCGCCTCCCCATACCTTCTCCTGCCTTGTCCCTTCTGGCCAGTTCTGAGAGCTTCTGACACAGTGATGTTTCTTCCTACTTGGAGCCCAGGTTTGTGGCATCATTTTTTTTTTTTTTCTTCAGAGAGAATAGTTCGGTGATCCTAGTGCTTGGATTACTGTAATTCTATCTGATCTGCTGTCTCCCTGTGTTGTGGCCCCACCTCCAGTCCCAGACCATTCTGAATTCGAGACATAAATCACCAGAGTGTGCTACTTCTCTGGACAAGAACCCGTGATGGATCTCTATTGCTTTTCGAATCCACTCTGCTCCCTGGCTATCAGAATGCTTCACGTTCCTCTCCTGTTTTCATATTCATTCACCTATATCTCTATCCCCTCTTTGGCCAACACCATTGTCTCTACCCTTCTCCTGAAACTTCCTCCCCTAAAAAAAAAAACCCCTGAGAGCCAAAACGCCAAAACCAAAACAACCAACCACACAGTAGTGTCATTTTTATATTCTCATTTTTATATTCTGGTCTAGAACAACCCCTCCTGTTTGCTTCTGTAACCCAAGGGGACTTAACTTTTAAGTCATAATTCAAATAGCACCTCCAAGCAATTCAAAACCACGCTGACACCTTTCTTGATGGCCCAGAGCACTTTTGTCTGCATCAGACACGTTGGCATGTAATTATGTTGGAGATGCTGATGTTGAATTGTTTTATACTCATTTATCCAATTGTTCAGTAATCATTCACTGAGTGCTTATTATCATGTTCCAAGCACTGGGTGTATTCATCAATCTACGAGTCATCTTTGATATCTCACTCTCACTTTAAGACCGATCTATCAATTGGGCTGAGAGGTGCTTCCAAAATGTGTACTGTACACAGCCATGCCCCCACGTCAGCCCTGCCCACTGTCTCCGGCCTGGACTTCTGAAATCGCCCTCTCTTCCTCAGCCCCAATACAATGCATGCTCTACACAGAGGGATATTTTTAAGGGAGGATATTTGATCGTGTTGGCTAATCATGTTGGTTGTAACCCTCCAGTGGTGTTCGATGGTGGCATTTAGAATCAAATAGAAATAGAATGAGAAATAAAATAGAAGCTTTCCCTCTCACCTCCATGGTTTATAAGGCTGCCTGTCACTTGGTCTCTGCCCACCTTTCTTTCTTTCTTTCTTTCTTTTTTTTTTTGCAGTTTTTGGCCAGGCCTGGGTTTGAACCCGCCACCTCTGACATATGGGGCTAGCGCCCTATTCCTTTGAGCCATAGGCACCACCCCCTCTGCCCACATTTCCAGCTTCCTCTCCTGTTTCTCTCTCCATCAGTCACTAGGATTGGCCTCCCTGGCCTTTTTTCCCTTGCTGGAGTGTGTCAGCTCATTTTGGCCTCTGAGCCTTTGCACTTTTGCTGTTTCTGCCTGGAATAGTCTTTTTTTTTTGCAGTTTTTGGATGGGGCTAGGTTTGAACACGCCACCTCTGGCATATGGGGCCGGCACCCTACTCCTTTGAGCTACGGGAGCCGCCCAGCCTGGAATATTCTTTCCAGATGTTCTTGCTGTGAACTTTATGTCATCATTTGGGGTTTTAGTTCAAAGGGCACTGACTTAGAGAAGCCACCCATGATCCTATTATCAAATGTTGCCTCCTAGTCAATCTCTTTCTCATTATTTTCTCTCTGCCAAGTGCCTTCTTCATTTCTTTATTGCTCCCCATACTCACCCCCACAAGAATATTCTGGGAAACCTGGGGACTGGCCAGTTTTGGATTTTGCTGTACTACCAGCACCCACAACAGTGCAGGACACCCACAAAACCTTGTATTTGTTTAAAGAAGAGAATGAATGAACAGTGAAAAGATGGCGTGACTCGGTGCACCCAAGATGAACACAGCTTTTGCCTTCTAATAGTTCACATAAATATTGTAAAGGAGGGAGATTAATAAATATTTCCAACCTAAGGAAGCTCAAGCTGTGATAGAGATATGTATAAAAGCACTGTTTGAACACAGATGAGGAAATAATTAAATTTGCTTCATTTGAATGAGTCTTATCTCTTCGCCTATATGGTAAGCTTCTTAAGGACAAACCTAATTTTATACTTTTATTATATTCCCCACTGCAGTGGTTTCTAAATGCCAGGCTCTGGACAAGCTGCAACAAAATCACCTGGGGAGTTTAAAAAGAAGAAAAAAATCATAGATTTTTAAATTCTGATTCTGCTGGTCTGAAGTGGAATCCTAGGATGTGTCTTTGTATAGAAGCTCCCTGGGTGGTTCTGAAGCATAGTGTCTTGGGGGCCACCTTACCCCACTGTCTGACCCAGGGCTGGGCACATTGTGATGAACAGGAATAAATCCATGCCTGCCTGGCCCCATTCTTTTTTTTTGACCAGCTCCAACTGAGCCCAGAGTAAATGGCCAGGATGCCTGAGGTTCCTTCTAGTGGGGAGCATGTGAGAAGACATGAGCGATCGTTCCTTTTTCCCAGTGTGACGGCTTTAGTGTCGCTCGTATCTCTTCACAGGGATGGTTATTGCCAGCCTTATGGGTTGTTTTATTTTTTTAACTGAACAGCACACAGGCATTCTCCTGTTAGTCCCACCTCCTTGTGAACCGACTCATGGCAGTGACCTCCAAGTTTGCACAGTCCTCTGGTTCTTCTAACAGGCGCTGGGCCCCAGGTTGCAGGGTGTGTGGGAGTTTGCATGCCTGTGTGGACGGAAGGCAAATGCTGGCAACTTGGGCCACAAAGGAGGATGGATTGGCCTCTGTCGGTTCTGATGTTTATCTGTTGGAGGCTTCAGCAGGCTACTAGCCTGGGAGCCAAGGTAGGCACTTACCTCCCTCCAGCACTGTGAATTCTCTGGGGATCTTGGACCTGTCATGGTATCTTGACTTGACATTGGGGAACACCCTACCAAGACTGGCTAGAAAGACAGGGACTCACCAGCAGACCTCTTGAACAACGTTTATTCCAGAATTTTTATACTGGAGAGGCCTAGAGGTGGCAGCATTTTGAAGGGTGAACTAAAGGCCTCCTTTGGCAACTGTGTTTTGTGGCAAGCCCACTGTTTGTACTTGCTTGTATATTGGTTAAGGGTAGGGAGCCCAGTGGTTCAGGGAAGATACAGGGAGAGAATACCAGGGTACCGCCAGGCTACCTGCCCAGGACTCCTTAATGTGTTAATGACACCACTGCTTTTAGGACTTAATCTTGGAAACAAAGTTTCCTGCAATCTCATCTTCTCACTTCTCTCCTCCCTTTTCTTCAAAGCCTCACATCCACTAAGATCTGCAGAAAAGCAATATACTCTCTAGTCCTGGCTACTTAGAAGGCTGAAGCAGGAGGATCCTTTTAACTCAGGAGTTTAAGACCAACCTGGACACCGTAGTGAGATCCTATCTCAAAACAACAACAACAACAACAACACATACATGCAAAATACATTCTCAGTGATGCTTGAGCACTCTGGCTGCAGGTGTGCAGACTCCATGTACATTACAGAATTTATGTCAACTATTTAAAATACAGGTAGGAATGAGGAAGGAAGCGAAGGGGCTTCCGAGCAGGGGGGTCAGCTGAGGCTACATGCTGTGTCAGAGGGAGTGCCTCAGTCCTGTGCACAGAGGGACGCTCACCTCCTCGTCTTCCAGACCATGCTTCAGAGAGAGCTGATGGTTGACTTTCAGATCATGACTGAGTAGAAACAGCAGATTAGAAAGGAACAGAAGTTGCTAGGAGTAGGCACAATGACCACATGGAAGAGAGAGACCCACTGTCAGTGGAGAACATCCCCAACTCAGTGCTGGGTGGGGGGTTTCACCAGGTGCCCACATTGCCAACTGGAACACTTGGGTTCAGGTGCATGCTCTTATTCTACCACTAACTCCCGTGGTGGCCTTGGACAAGTCTGTTAAACCTCTTTGGGACTCAGTTTTCTCATCTGTAAAATGGCAACAATAACAACCCCTCAAATACTCCCAGGCCCCCATCAAATGAGGAACAGGAGTCAGGGTGTTATTTTATTATTTTTACTTACGCATTCTTTTATTTGTTGGATACAAAACCAACAAACTTGTTTGTTGCAAAAACAACTACTTGTACAAAAAAGGAATAATTTATTCTTACAGACATACTAGTGCTTTGTAAAACTTTTGCAGAGCACAAATGTTAAGGAGTAGAAAACAAGGGAATACAAGTCCATTGATTATTTTGCCTCCACAATTCTAAGGGCCTCTCTGTACAAAACTCAGGAAAATAACTTACTTTCTCAGGGTGAAAACAAACAAAAACCGTGAGAAATAAAACTAGTGTGCCCCACATTCTGTTGAATGAGTCAGGGAAGGGAGAAATTCCTCTTCGTTTTAGAAAGACCGAGTTGAATGGTGGAAATTCTTCTAGATTCAGAATCAGGAGTCCGAGATTTGCGATTACTTGGTCTTTCATTTTCTTCCTTGACATCTTAGAGTTCTCCTCTGTAGAATGAGGCAGGTGAATTAATTAAACTCTGAGGCTCCTTTCCAGTTCAGATGTATTCAGATTCTGAGATTCTGGGCTTCTTTGTGGTTTGCTAGTTAATGGCTGCCTAAAAGAGTCCCCAGCATTCTTGTGGCTGGGTTCTTGGGCCTTTTAGAGACACAGCTCCAATCAGTATGTGTGGGTCCCTGAGGAGATGGGCTATTTCCTTCTCTGGGGCACATTCAGCGCTCTCTGCATGTGGCAGCGCGCGGGAACACCGCAGAGCCGGTGTGGTGCACCGAAGGGCCAAAGGGTGTAAAGCTTTGACCGTTTCTTTTTATCAAAAAGATAGGTTTAAATTCGCCTCAATTTAGGGCTCAAGAAACCATAAAATTATAGAACTTGAGCTAAAAGGGTTCCTAGAGAGCTTTTAAAAATTTAGTTGTTAAAAAAATTATCAAAACGGTACATGACATAGTAAAAATGAATTTCAGTGGTATTTAGTGGCATAAAATGAAAAGCACTAATGGCCTTTAACCTCACCCTCAGGGGCCTTGCTAAGGAATCGTCTGTAATGAGTTCCTTAAGTAGCTCCTGAACATCGGTCAGTGCCCAATCACGGTTCTTATCTCTCCTTGGATCAACTCATCTTTATCTGCGCTTAAGCACACACACAGACACAAATGGGGCTGTTTTATACAATTTGCATCACACTTTCTGCGTTCATTGATGGCCGTTGGAGATTTCCCACACCCGCACATACGAGCTTGTCCTGTTCTTTACAAGGCTGTCTGATCTTCCTCCAGCTGGAGGAGGAGGTCGGCTTCAATAAGTGTGGATACCCAGCTTATTTGTGGCTTTGTTGCTGCTGCAGACAATGCTTCTCCAGAAAAGCCCCTAATTCAGTGTTTTCTAAAGTTTGATCCTCAGAACACAAGCCTTTAGAGGCATCGTTGACAAGAAAATAGACTCAGAGGTCAAACAAACCGGGGAGCTGGTGCATTGTAGATTTCCCCTTCCAATAACCCATGAAAGCGTCCTGGACTTCACAGTAGGGAAATCTGAAAAACATCACTTCTCCCGGGCGGCGCCTGTGGCTCAGTGGGTAGAGCGCCAGCCCCATATTCCAAGGGTGGTAGGTTCAAACCCAGCCCTGGCTAAACTGCAACAACAGCAACAAAAGATAGCCGGGAGTTGTGGTGGGCGCATGTAGTCCCAGCTACTGGAAAGGCTGAGGCAAGAGAGTTACCTAAGCCAAGGAGTTGGAGGTTGCTGTGAGCTGTGATGCTACAGTACTCTACTGAGAGGCGACAGAGTGAGACTCTGTCTCTAAAAAAAAAAAAAAAAGGCTTCACCAAGGTTTCTAATATTAGTTTCTGTCCATTTCCTGGCTGAAAACATCCCTGCTGACCTATTTCTCTCATTTTGCTATAGATAATGCTCTCCTGTGTATAATGTAATACTCGCATTTGGGGCCAAACATTGAGGGAAAAAAATCTTTCATTTTAATTTTTTAATTCAAATTTTTATTGTTTATATTTAGATACTAGTGTTTTTTATTATAAAGGGATTTTAGCGTTTATTTTTTAACATTATAGTACAAGAAACTGTGTGTAATGAATAATTACCAAACATAAGAACAGATACAAGATACAAGAAATTTTATGCACCAGTAACAAGTGATGTTTTGTTACAAGCTTGCTGTAAGTTCAACAAAACTGATTACTGGATTCCAGGGTATTATTTTGCATACAGATATCATTATTGCTTTCTAGAGTTACACTTTTAATGCATAATCATAAATTAAAAAATTAAAAACATTTATGTAGATACAGAAATTAGTACTACCCATGTATAATGCACATGCTTATTTTTCCTTTCAAAAATTAGGGCAAAACCATACAAAAGTTAAAATACAAATATAGTCTAGCAAGGGGGAGGGAAGAGGGGGCCAAAGGAAAGAGGGTGATTGGCAGGAGGAGGGAGGGCAATTGGCAGGATCTCACCTACTGTGCACAATGTGAGGGTGTCCAGCGTGCCCCCTGGATGAAGGGCTCACCTAGAACTTGAACTTGACCTTAGAATTGAAAACAATGTAACCTAAACATTTGTACCCTCATTATAACTTAAAATTAAAAAAAGGTGGGCGGCACCTGTGCCTCAGAGGGTAGGACACCGCCCCCATATACCAAGGGTGGCAGGTTCAAACCCAGCCCCAGTCAAACTGCAACAAAAGATGGCCGAGGATGTGGTGGGCGTCTGTGGTCCCAGCTACTTGGGAGGCTGAGGCAAGAGAATCGCCTAAGCCCAGGAGTTGGAGGTTGCTGTGAGCTGTGTGATGCCACAGCACTCTACTGAGGG